>NC_080724.1:22295000-22340000 GCF_019097595.1 Hemibagrus wyckioides
TCTTTTTTTTCCGTCCTGAACAACTGAGCAGGTTGTTAGCGCTCTAAAAAGCAAAGAGACAAAAGAAATAAATCACTGCAGCAATGTCGCACAGCGCCGGACAAACACACAGCGTCTCACCAGTCCGGATTCTGTGTGTCTCGATTCAACGTCGTGATGAACAAACTCGGGGCTGTGTGTGTGTGTGTGTGTGTGTGTGGTTTTCTCTAAAAGCAAACTACTTTCCAAAAGAAAAAAACCCCAAAAGATCTTGCATTGTACTTCTGGTTAAAAAACAAAAACACGATTTTTAAAAACCTGCCATTTAGAATTAAAACAAACAATTTTGATTTTTAAAAACTTGCTCTCGGATGGAGATGATTAGATTATTATTATTATTATTATTACTATTATTATTATTATCATCATTATTATTATTATTATTGTGGGTTATTTTTCTTTCTAATATGAAGAATACAGCTGCAGTTGTAAGGTATTAGTATAATAATCATGGTATAATGTGGATTAGTATCATAGTCTCTTCGGCACAGGAGAGGATGGAGACGGAACCGGAGAAGGGACTCACATGAAGAACTCTGGTGAAGACGGGTTGTCGCTTGTGGAACCCGCCTCGCGGAACCCGCCCGCTCCGGCGCTCGAACCCGCGGCCGCCGACGTCAGCTTCTCGCACTTGAGTTTGTAGGCGTCCCGCTCTCGCGCCAGACGTCCGATCTCCTGCTTGAGCTGCTCCACCTGGTTGAGGAGCTGCGTCTTCTCGCTCTCCAGGATGTGCTTCTGCTGCACGCGCTTGAAGCGGCAGGACTGCGCGTAGCCACGGTTCTTCAGCGTGCGCCTCTTCTGCTTCAGGCGCACCACCTCGTCCTTGGAGAAGCCGCGCAGGTGCCGGTTGAGCTCGCGTACGGACATGGAGACCAGCTGGTCATCGGAAAAGCGCTCCTCCACGTTCAAGAGGCTCAGCGCACTGCCACTGCCGTGGTGCTGCTGCTGCTGCGCGTGGTGGTGGTGGTGAGCGTGATGGCCATGATGCTGCCCGTGATGGCGATGGTGATGGAGCTGAGGGGAGGTCGGAGACGGGCTGTCCGGATCTTGGCTGTGATGCTGATGAGGATGCTGCTGCTGCTGCTGCTGCTGCGTGTGAGGGTGGAGGTCGTCCGGGTGCTGCTGAAGTGCCGCGTATGCATGAGGATGGTGCTGCGCATGAGGATGATGGTGTTGATGGTGATGATGCATGGCAGCTCTGTAACCCTCAAAACCACCTCCTTGCTGCAACTGCTGTTGCTGCTGCTGCACGTGCGGTGGCGGAGCATGCCCGATCAGGGCCTCCACGGCGTCCTCGGGCGTAAGGCCGAGCGCGTGAGGGTCGACGTGCTGCGGGTAGCCGCCACCGGGCATCCAGTAGAGCTCCTCCAGGTTGCTCTTGTGCTCCTCCGTGGGGCTGAAGCTGGGTGACGAGGGCACGGAGCTGCACGGCGTGCTGAGCGGAGTCGACGACACCGAGCCCTGGGGCTGCTGCACGCGTGAAGGGCACGCGCGCGCGCCTCCGCCGTTCACTACTCCGTGCAGCGATTCTTTCTTCACGTCGAACTTGAGCAGGTCGAAGTCGTTGACGTAGTCCACCAGGGCGAGCGGGCTTGTGGGGAGCACCTCGGCGCTCATCGCGTCTCCACTGCTGTGCGTGTACGTGAGCGTGGCAAAAACGCACCTCTACTGCCACCGCTGCTTCTTCTGCTCTTCTTCTTTCTCAAATCGCAACAGTCTGTGTAAGTCCTCCACTTTACCCCGTGTAGCATGCGCCGACACGGAGGGGCAAAATGTTTCAGAAAGAAAAAAAACTTATAAAAAAACAGCAACTTTTTTTTCAAAGGTTAATGCACGAGAAAAAAAGACGTCGCGAGCTGCACGAGTTGCATGGTTTGCCGACTTTCTTTTTGCATTTACAGTCTGCTGCTACAGCAGGGTGGCGGAAAAAAGGAAAAGGAGAAAGAAAAGAAAAGGGAAAAAAACAGAGGTAGAGAAAAAAGTCAGTGCACAAATCTCAGGTCCTTTCGCGAAGTTGAACTTGGATCATAAATAGGAATAAAAATGCGCGCGCGGTATAAAAAATGAACAACAACACAAAGGGCACCAGTCCCTCCGGCGTGCCAGGGAATCCAAAAGAAAGAAAAGATTAAAGAAAATTAAAAAAGAAAGAGAGAGAGAAGCAGTTCTTCTTGTGTTCCAGCTCTGCACCGCAGAGAGACAGAGAGAGAACTCGGCGGGCGCGCGCCTGCTCCTCCTCCGCGTGCCTGCTTATGAGCTGGACTCGGCTTGCGCGCTCCTCCTCCTGTCGCGTGCGCTTGTGTGTGCGTGCGTTATTTGGAACGGGACTCTATCGCGCGCTCCTCCTACTCCTCCTATTCCACCTCTCAGTTCTGGTGTGTGCTCGTGCGCGGGACTCTTGTTTGGCCCGAATGCTGGCCACGCATTTTATAGTCACAGCGGACTGTGACGTCAGCACGGGAGGCGCGTCCCGCGAACGCGCTCTAGGCCTATCAGAGACACAACACAGCGCCTGATTTACATATCCACTCCCACTGTTTTCCCCTTCTGCGCTGGCTTCTCAGCGCTTCAGAGCTTCTCTCTCTCTCTAACTCTCTCTCTCTCTCTCTCACTCTCACTCTCTCTCTCTCTCTCTCTCTCTCTCTCTCTCTCTCTCTCTCTCTCTCTCTCACTCTCTCTCTCTCTCTCTCTCTCTCTAGAGAGCAACTTTAACGGACTGGTTTAGTTTGTAATGTCGAGAAAAAGATTTCTAAACACACTTTAGGCGCCAAAATAAAATCTAAATATATTTGAAATATTTATATACCGCTTTGTCTGTTTGTAAATTTAGATTTTGTCAATCGCTCCACTTAAACATATAACAACTCAATGAGGATAGAAATAATCTTGTTTTCTCCCTAAATGAATAACTTTCCTTTTGGCTTTTTTTTTTTAAAAATTTTAATTCCTGTAGGTGATGACAAAATGAATAAATTATTAATCAGACAGATCACAGTCAGCACACACACACACACACACACACACACACACACACAAACACACACTTATGATCTACAACTATAACAATCTTCTAAAGTATTATTTTTGTACGCTATCTATAAGTCACTAATAAACGTGCATGTGCTATTATTATTATTATTATTATTATTATTATTATTATTAATAATAATAATAATAATAATAATAATAATAATAATGCTGTTTTTTTGTCTTCTTTATCTGCGTGTTAAAAAGCAAGCCCTATAAGCTCCCTTTTAGAATGATAGCATATGTGTGTGTGTGTGCGTGCGTGCGTGAGGACGCGCGCGCGCTCGCCTCCTTTATCATCGGAGCTTCACAGAGGTCTGGAAAAGGCGAAAACACACCACACTCTGCCCCCATGTGGACACTTTAACCCCTCCTCTCTCTCTCTCTCTCTCTCTCTCTCTCTCTCTCTCTTAATACGTATATTGTATATCGGAATGTTTAGGCCACTTTATACAATAATGTTAAAATAAATAAAAAATAATATAAAAAATAAATAAATCAGAGAAACTTATTATAAAAACAGAAAGTAGGTTAAATTACATTTCACAGCTGGTCGCTCAAAAACACAAGAAATAAAAACACTAATAATTTAAATGTCAGCTGATTTATCTGAGAAAGAGAAAGATAATACAACAGAGAATCATTAAAACCTACAGGAGGAAAGCAGAGCGTATTATTTACAGCGTGAATTTCATCGTTATTGTTCGCACGACTCCTGCAGCGTGATTAGATATCGAAAGTGATCTGAATATTAATCCCTAATAATTCATTATTTATTCGCTTTATATCTACTCACACCAACTCAATTAAACACAGGACAATTATCTAATAAAGACATGATGTAGTAATAAATGTAGCCTTGTTACCGCTTCAATACGGTAATAACACAGTAATAAACACAGTAGTAATGAGGCGTTAATGTGATAATAACAGAGTAATAAACAGTTTAGCATTGTAGTAGTAATGTGATGATGGTGATGTAGTGATGCAGGAGTAAATGTCATAATAGCACAATAATAACAGCAGTAATGTTAGAGCAGTAACGGCGCAGGAATAAACACGCAGTAATGAAGGAGATCGTCCAGTAATAAATGCAGTAATAACACAGGAATAGCGCAGTAGTGAATGTGATTATGATGCTAATAGCGCAGTAAAAAATTAAATAACAATGCAGTAAATAAATGTGATCCTATTAATAACACCACAGCAACAAATGCATTAGTGACGCAGTAATAAATGCGATGATAATAAAACCAGAGCCATAACAAATGTGAAAACAATAACACACTGATGAATGCAATGATAATAACAGTGCAGTAGTAAATGCAGGATTGATGCAGCAATAAAGCAATGATAATAAAGCAGTAATAAATGCAATGATGATGATGATAATAACACTAATAAATGCAATGATAATAATAGCGAAGCACTAAAAGTAGATGTGATGTAGTAATAAATGCGTTGATAATAAAGCAGTTAATAACATAGTAATAAAAGCAGGAACATTACAGTAATGAATACAAGAATAACAAAGCAATAAATGCGACGATAATAAAGCAGTAATAAATGCAATGATGATTATGATAATAGCACAGTAATAATACAATAATAAAGCAGTAATAAATGCAATGATGATTATGATAATAGCACAGTAATAATACAATAATAAAGCAGTAATAAATGCAATGATGATTATGATAATAGCACAGTAATAATACAATAATAAAGCAGTAATAAATGCAATGATGATGATGATAATGATAATAACACAGTAACAAATGCAGTAATAACACAGTGATAAATACGATGATAATAATAGCAAAGCACAAAAAGGCAGAAGCGGTGTAGTAATAAATGCAACGATAATAAAACAGTAATAAATGCGATGATGATGATAATAAGTGCGCAGTAATAAAGGCATGCGTTACCAGCGGGTCGGTATTGTCCTGCGTCGGCTGTAGCAGAGAGAGAGGAGATGTGGAAAGGAAAGCCCTGTGTCAGCAGCACGTTGCTGGTTAATGATCTATTAAGTGATGCGTGCTTTGCTTAGCGTTGCTTATGGACAGGGCAGGAAAAGTGTTGATGTTGCTTCTTCTCTTAATGAGATTCCACATCCTACGAATTTTTAGGAACGGATAACGGGAATAAAGTCGGGGCTGCAGCACTTCAGCATGGAGCACTCGCGGGGTGGACATGCTGCAGGACACCGTGGCGCTCTGTTACTGCAGCAGCATCAGCGTACACACTCGGGCCTACACCTACACTGAAACACACACTCACACACACACTCACACACACACACTCTCTTTATTAGCTCGTTTATAACACACACAGGACGGGACGCCAGATTTTGGATTTTTTTCTGTGATCTCGGATAGAGGAGTTTAAATCCTGGACATGAAGGTAAGCAGCAGAGACTTTATCCAAACCTAGAAGAAAAAAAAGAAAGAAAGTTTATTCGTCTTCATGCAACATCAGTGTTTATTGGATTTTTTTTTTAAAGCTGACTGACATCATGTAGTGCTTCCTCCTTTTCCTCCTCTTCCCTTTGTGTCCCTTTAGAGAGGCCTAATGATTAACAGGAACAGCTTCAGCAGATCATTCATCAAATCATAGGGAGATGAGAGCTGTGTGTGTGTGTGTGTGTGTGTGTGAGAGAGAGAGAGAGAGAGAGAGAGAGAACAAGAGAGCTATAGTTAATGTATGAAATAAAATAAAACTAAAATAAAAAAAATAAAAGACTAAATTGTAATTTGCATATACGCATTCTATATTTTTATTTATTTTTACACACACTTATTTTCACCTTTTTAAAAACCTCACTTTAAAATAATTCTTCTCCTTTTTTATTATTATTATTTTGTTATTTCTGCTTTATTTATTTGTTTGTTCACATTTTTATTTATTTATTTATTTATTTATTTATTTATTTATTTATTTATTTATTTATTTATTTATCTATCAGTTTATCCATCCACATTTTTATTTGCATGCTTGTTTATTTTTCTATTTAATCATTTGTTTATTTGTTTGTTTGCTCATGAATTAATTGATTAATTTATACATTTGTTTATTTATCAGTTTTATTATTTGTTTAGTCATTTATTTATTTGTGTACTTGCTTATTTAGCAATATGTTTAGTTGTTTATTTATTTATTTAATCTTAATTTAATTTAATCACGTATTTGTTTATTTATGTTCTTAAATTATTTACTTATTTTTCTCTTTGTTTTTCTTTATATTTTTTGTTCGATTTAAATATATATATATATATATATATTCATGTTAAATTCATATTTATTTCTATGATTTTATCTTTATTAGATATTTCATAAAATATGTAGTCTGCAAAATATATAAAAATAAATATAATTTAAAAAAACATATTGCAATATTAAGAGTTTAAAGCTAAAAAATATACAACCATCTCTATAGTAAAATAAAATATTTTTATTTATGTGTATTTGAAAGCAGAAAACATCTAAAGGGTGTGTGTGTGTGTGTGTGTGTGTTAAAAAAATAAACGTAAGTTAACAGGAAATCTAAACAAAAACATAAATAACAACACAATCCCCGCATCAACAGGAAGCAAACAAATTAAGATAATTTACTATAAGCACTTCTTAGTGTTGTATATTTTGATGTATTTATTTGTTTGGGTCTCAGTGCTGCTCCTTCAGCACTCTCACTCAGAGCCTCGGCGCTCTCACTCAGAGCCTCGGCGCTCTCGCTCAGAGCCTCGGCGCTCTCGCTCAGATCCTCGGCGCTCTCGCTCGGATCCTCGGCGCTCTCGCTCGGAGCCTCGGCGCTCTCGCTCGGAGCCTCGGCGCTCTCGCTCGGAGCCTCGGCGCTCTTCTGCTTCCTGCTGTAGAATTCACTTCGGATAAAAGCCTGGGAATAACTGTAATCATAAATTATGCACAGATAGCTACATATCTCATCTCTCAGGAGGATCTGCACTGTCATCTGATCACACACACACACACACACATTAGATAAATAAATAAATGAGTGAACAAACAAATAAATGAATAAAGCAGAAATGACTAAATAATAATAATAATAATAATAATAATAATAATAATAATAATAATAAAAGCTTTTAAATCTTGGGTAAATATAAAGGGTGTGTGTAGAAACAAATAAAAATATAGAATGTGTTTATGCATATTTAAATTTTAGTCTCTTATTTTATTCAGCCATTTATTTTATTTTATTTTATTTTATTTTATTTTATTTTATTTTATTTTATTTTATTTTATACACTATCTATAGCTCTCTTCTCTTCTCTTCTCTTCTCTTCTCTTCTCTTCTCTTCTCTTCTCTTCTCTTCTCTTCTCTCTCTCTCTCTCTCTCTTCCTCACACATGCACACACACACACACACACACTCCTGAAAACTAAATATAATACATATATAAATACATAAACATTAATAAACCTTAACACCATTGTTTTAATTTTTTAAAGGTTATATCTATTTTTCATGAAGTGCTTTTTAGCTGTGAGGTCAAAGGTCATGAGAACAGACATTAAGTTTAGATCATTAAAAATGCATCAATCAAGTTTTCCACAAATAACTCTATTGTCGGTGTACAAGTCTTTAATAAACAAGTAACAATTTGTAAAAAAAAAAAAAAAATTGAATAAAAAAATTATTATTATTGAGAAAAAAAAGGTCTCTTAAAGATATTAATAATCAGGAGAAGTGGAGTTTAACAGACTTCGACTTTTCTACAGGATAAAACTGTGAATCTGTTTCAAATCAAATCAAATATTTTTGAATTTTTGTATAATAAAATTTGATAACTTTTACAGAAAAAGACAACAAAAGATTTTCTTTCATTCTTCTTCTTCAGAAAGAACAGATATTATGCTTTCATTTAAATTTCTCTTTCTGGACAAATGAAACAAACAACACAAATACCTTTATAGAAATAGAAATTTCAGAATAGAATAGAATAGAAATGTTAGGGTAGGGTAGAATAGAATAGAAATGCTTGAATAGAATAGAATAGAATAGAATAGAAATATTGGAATAGAATAGAAATGTTAGAATAGAATCAAATATAACAAAAATGTTAGAATGTAATACAATAGAACACAACAGAATATAATAGAAATGTTAGAATAGAATATAACAGAAATGATCTTAAAAACCCAAAGACAGATCCTGAAAAAGTAAAAGAAGCATGAAAAGGTAGTGAGAATATTTGATGAAATGAGGATAATTCTGAGGATCTCAGAGGATTCTGAGATAACATACATAAAATTAAATAAAAATAAAATAGAACAGTGAGGGATATTCCAGTCCTGACCAGTGTGTAGTAATAAAGTGTGCTGAAAAAACTTCCCAAAGTCCATCCTGAAGGTTCGAATAAACACAAATCCCTCCCATCAAGCGTCCAGAACAGTCTTTAATTTGCGCCCTGAATATTTACCGGTCAGCTCAGACATTCTTGTTTACTCGAAGCGGATCGATCGTCCAGCTGAATCATCCATTATTAAAATATTGCGTAAACTGCATCTACCTTTAAGAGCATGGAGCAGGCCAGGGTCCATCAGGAAGTGTTTAAAACCCCGGCTAAGATAAGTGCAAATAAAGCGCCTCATAAATATGAAAAAAGGAAATCAATAAGAGACCAAAACACACAATACACACACACACACACAACACACACAGAGAGAGAGAGAGAGAGAGAGAGAGAGAGAGAGAGAGTATTTTCTTTAAATATATATATATATTTATCTAAAAAAAGAAGCAGAAAAATGATCAATTCTTGGATGAATATATGGCTCTGGTTATAAACACACACACACACACACATATACACACACACACACACACACGAGTACAAGACGAGTAAAAAGTTGAATGTTATTTGCGGGAGTTTAGCGCCCCTGCTGGCCGTTCGGTGTAAAAGCCACAGTTCAGATGCCAGAGGATGTGACAGTGATACTTAACTTCAACGTTCTCGTATTCATCTATTATTCTGTTTACGTCAAAACAGTTTTAGTCAAAGTTTTAACACACGTCCTGTACTCGACACTCGTTCTACAGGAATTTAATATTAATGGAGTTCACAGAACAGGTCGGCTTTCCGTTTCTCTGTGCTCAATGCTGTTTTTTCTTCTTCTTCCTAACGTTTCTCTCACACGTGATATTTCTACGCCTCGTTCCCGTCAGCTGTCTTCTCTGGCTGATTTTTTTCCTTCTCACTGTGTTTACATTGATAAATACTGATGATATAACCACTTATATACACAGGTATAACACTGTGAGCAGTGAGAGGTGAAGTGAATCCTCATCATGGCCCCTGTTAGTGGGTGGGATATATCAGGCAGCAGGTGAACATTTTGTCCTCAAAGTTGATGTTAGAAGCAGGAAAAATGGACAAATGTAAGGATTTGAGCGAGTTTGACCAAAAGGACCAAATTGTGATGGCTAGACCACTGAATCAGAGCATCTCCAAAACTGCAGCTCTTGTGGGGTGTTCCCGGTCTGCAGTGGTCAGTATCTATCAAAAGTGGTCCAAGGAAGGAACAGTGGTGAACCGGTGACAGGGTCATGGGTGGTCAAGGGTCATTGATGCATGTGGGGAAAGAAGGCTGGCCCGTGTGATCTGATCTAACAGATGAGCTACTGTTGCTCAGATTGAAATTGTGCTTCATTTCCCTCCTTCCTGAGAACGATTTATGAATAAATCTAGAATTTTCTGTCTGCATTTTATTAGTGCTTGAAAAGCCATCATTAGAGTTTACTGAAAAATAAACGGACGGACAGCGAGAAACATTTTGTGGCTTTTTCCTCACATCTGTCCTCTATTCATGTCACACTCGCTACAGTGAGAAACAGCGGCTCGGGACCAGAAACGGCCACATCACAGCGTCTCCATCTGCTGAACAAACGGAGGAGAAAGCTAGCGGATGATTAGACACGTTTAAAACACAAACTCGCTATGAGTTCCTTATTCCATGTTCCTGCGATCGCTTTCTGTCCTTCTCGCCATAAATGTAAACTAGCAGCTGAGACGTGTTCAATGTCTGAAGTTCGCGTCTGTGGTTTTGCTCTGGAGCTCACACAAAGCTAGCCTAGCTAACACTTGGGACAGGATTTAGCCTGGAGGTTAGCATGGTGTAATCTGCAGGCGGAAACGATCACATACTATTTGTGGATAAACAGATCCATGTACTGATCTGGTAATAATTTTTTATTTAGTTTTATTCATTTGGATCAAAATCAAGAAAAATGCAACAAAAGAAAACAGAGAGCAGAAAGCAGAGATTCAGTTTACTGGTGATGCCACCAGCTAGTATCTCCATACCAGCACCAGTAAGCTGATGCCATCATGGTGATGCCACCAGCTAATATCTTCTTGCTAACACTAGTAATGTGATGCCATGAGCTAATATCTCCATACCATCACCAGTAAGCTAATGCCATCATAGTGATTACACCAGCTAATATGTCCATGCTAACACCAGTAAGCTGATGCCATCATGGTGATGCCACCATCTAATATCTCCATGCCAACACCAGTTAACTGATGCCACTAGTTATGCCACAGACATACCACCAAGCCAATACTACTACTTCAATGCCAACAAGCAGATGCCACCAAGCTAATAGCACCACACTGATGCCAAGTTGATGATACCACAATGATGCCTTCAAAGCTGATGTTATCACACCAGTGTTAGCATTTTGATGCCACCACACAAAGCCAGTACTAACACGCCAGTGGCAGCACACTGATGTCTCCATGTTGATTTCACCAACTCAACGTTATCACAAGAATGTCACCAGAATGATGCCACCTCAATATCCACAATCTGCACGCATGTGTAATGCCACTGGGCACTGGGATACTGGCCCTGCAGAACTGGGCACTGGGATACTGGGCACTGCATACTGGGCACTGGGATACTAGGCAGTATGATACTGGCCAGTATGGTACTGGAAACTGTGATATTAGGCTGTACATTACTGGGTGCTGCAGTACTGGGTAGTATGATACTGGACACTGCAATTCTGGGCACTGTTATACTGGGTATTGCGATACTGGGCATTACAATACTGGGCACTGGGACACTGGGAATTATAATACTGGGCACTGTGATATTAGGCAGTATGATACTGGAAACTGTGATACTGGGCACTGAGATACTGGGCATTATAATACTGGGCATTACAATACTGGACACTGTGATACTGGACATTATAATACTGGGCACTGTGATATAGGCACTGTGATACTGGGTATTATAATACTGGGCACTACAATACTGGACACTGTGATACTGGACATTATAATACTGGGCACTACAATACTGGACACTGTGAAACTGGACATTATAATACTGGGCACTACAATACTGGGCACTGTGATACTGGACATTATAATACTGGGCACTGTGATATAGGCACTGTGATACTGGGTATTATAATACTGGGCACTACAATACTGGACACTGTGAAACTGGACATTATAATACTGGGCACTGTGATATAGGCACTGTGATACTGGGTATTATAATACTGGGCACTACAATACTGGACACTGTGAAACTGGACATTATAATACTGGGCACTGTGATATAGGCACTGTGATACTGGGTATTATAATACTGGACACTATAATACTGGGCACTGTGATACTGGGTATTATAATACTGGGCACTGTGATATTGGGTATTATAATACTGGGCACTACAATACTGGGCACTGTGATACTGGGTATTATAATACTGGACACTATAATACTGGGCACTGTGATACTGGGTATTATAATACTGGACACTATAATACTGGACACTGTGAAACTGGACATTATAATACTGGGCACTGTGATATAGGCACTGTGATACTGGGTATTATAATACTGGACACTATAATACTGGGCACTGTGATACTGGGTATTATAATACTGGACATTATAATACTGGGCACTGTGATACTGGGTATTATAATACTGGGCACTGTGATACTGGGTATTATAATACTGGACACTATAATACTGGACACTGTGAAACTGGACATTATAATACTGGGCACTGTGATATAGGCACTGTGATACTGGGTATTATAATACTGGACACTATAATACTGGGCACTGTGATACTGGGTATTATAATACTGGACACTATAATACTGGGCACTGTGATACTGGGTATTATAATACTGGGCACTACAATACTGGGCACTGTGATACTGGACATTATAATACTGGGCACTGTGATATAGGCACTGTGATACTGGGTATTATAATACTGGACACTATAATACTGGGCACTGTGATACTGGCTATTATAATACTGGACATTATAATACTGGGCACTGTGATACTGGGTATTATAATACTGGACACTATAATACTGGACACTGTGAAACTGGACATTATAATACTGGGCACTGTGATATAGGCACTGTGATACTGGGTATTATAATACTGGACACTATAATACTGGGCACTGTGATACTGGGTATTATAATACTGGACACTATAATACTGGGCACTGTGATATAGGCACTGTGATACTGGGTATTATAATACTGGACACTATAATACTGGGCACTGTGATACTGGGTATTATAATACTGGGCACTGTGATATAGGCACTGTGATACTGGGTATTATAATACTGGACACTATAATACTGGGCACTGTGATACTGGGTATTATAATACTGGGCACTGTGATATAGGCACTGTGATACTGGGTATTATAATACTGGGCACTGTGATATAGGCACTGTGATACTGGGTATTATAATACTGGACACTATAATACTGGGCACTGTGATATAGGCACTGTGATACTGGGTATTATAATACTGGACACTATAATACTGGGCACTGTGATACTGGGTATTATAATACTGGACACTATAATACTGGGCACTGTGATACTGCGCACTGTGATACTGGGTATTATAATACTGGACACTATAATACTGGGCACTGTGATACTGGGCACTGTGATACTGGGCACTGTGATACTGGGCACTGTGATACTGGGCACACTTCCTGATACTCTACGTAGTCGGGTTTTTATTTTACATTAAACTGTCTTAGAATAATCAATACGCCTCAGAGAAACAGAATGAAACGTATTCATGATAAGTTCTTGAAGTGAACTATTAATGAAATATTCCATGAAGACGCTGAACATCTGGACAAGTGTGACGTTGTTAAACTGGTTTGAGCTAATCGGGAAATCCACAAGTGTAACGTTTCATATTTCGACAGGCTACCACTTTAAATCTCTACTTTCCATGACCCAGTTTTCCGTGACTTTACCTTAGCTCATCTAAAACGCATTTTCTCTTCACATGGCCCAGTTTTCCATCGCCTGAGCTTCGTGGAATTTACATGAGAACCTCTGCATCACGCAACTCAGCGATGATGTAGCGCAACATTAAGCTGCCGTTAGCGTTTCCCTCTGTGCTGCTGGAATAAAAGTCGTACGGCCTCGACGTCACGAAGAGACAACAATCTTCTTTTTGCTTTATAAACACAGATTAATACGACATGAAAGAAATAATTCACCAATGCTTGGGATCATGAAATCGTCTGCTGTACATCACGTCCTGGAAGTTTGGAAAAAAACTCTCTCTTTTACGGTGCAGAAATGTTATTCAATTATTTTTATGGAGGACGTCTGCTCAGTGTTTCAGAAAATCAGTTCTGGCTCGAGATTAAAGGGGAACTGAAAGCATGGGGTTTTGGGTCACGCTGCTAACATCGGCGAGCGGATTAGCGGAAAAAAAAATGTTATTTATAGATTTTGATTAAAACGGTTCCCTTTAACATGATCTCAGATGGAGAAGACGTCCACTCAGGTGTCTGAAAGGACAGAGAGGCTCGGAGGACGTTTTCTGAACCTGAACCTAACAAAATGAAGCTGAATTATGCTAAGTATGCTAAGATAAGTTAGCCGTGCTTAACTTAGTCTTACTTTGTAGTTTAAACATGGAACTTTGAAATTTTAATTCATTTAATGGGGCTAAATTACAAGACACATTAGCGTGGAATTTGTAGCTAGCTATGCTAAAAGCTAGTAAGAATTTTTTTTAAAAAACTGAGCACAAAATGAATATGTTTTATTTTTAAATCGTGATTTTGATTTTGGTTAATTTAAAGAAAGAGAGAAAGAAAAGAACAAAAAACAAACAAACAACAACAGACAGTCACTTTACTATTCTTGGAAACTTTATTTTCTGGAAATATCTGGCAATTTCTTAGATATTTATAAGTTTTTAGAAATATATTTATTTATTTATTTCATTTTTTTTGTTTGTTTGTTTATTTTATAAAATATGTTTTAGAATATAAAATCCAATCATTTTTTGAACGTTAGAAGAATTTATTAATCGTTGGTAGATAAATCGCTGTTTTCTTCGCTGTATTTTAAGAAATTTAAGGAAGAATTTTTTTTTGTTGTTTTTTATTCGTTGAATTCTATTCAGCTTGAAACTAACCTGCTCCAAATTTCCCCTTTAATTTGGACAAAAAGGTGTGAATGTGGCCTCACAGGTACAGGTATGATATGTCATGCCAGCTTATAACATATAGAACAAAGAAATAAAGAATGAAAAAAAGAAAGAAATTTTTAATTTATTTGTTTGTTTGTTTGTTTATTTATTTATTATTTTTATTTATTTTGTAAAATGTATTCTAGAATCGAAAATCCAATTGTTTTTTGAATGTCTGTGGAATTTTGCTATCGTTGGTAAGAAAGAAAGAAAGAAAGAAAGGAAAAACAGATGAGCAGCAAACACTCTGGAAGAAACATGGTGACAAAAAAAACAGAAGGAGGGATAAACAGTGAGTCGGTTCATAACAGATGCGAAATGGAGGTTAGAGAGAGAGAGAGAGAGCAGGAGAGAGTGGGAGAGAGAGAGCGGGAGAGAGAGAGAGAGAGAGAGAGAGAGAGAATGGCTGCTAAAAATCATTAATCTTACTGGGATCTGTGTCAGGGCACAAAGAGTGGAGTGAGGGAGAGTGGAGGAGAGCGAGGGAGAGTGGAGGAGAGCACAGCGCCCGAGTCACTGACCCGCTGCCAATAGCTGGTGAAAAGCCCACCAGCCTTTAATAGACTTTTGCTGATCCGACACTCGTTCGCACAAAGAGCCGCTGGCGTCCTGCAGGCCTCGGGCTCCACGGCGGCCATGATGGATGACCCCAGGCTGGGGGAGGAGGAGGAGGAGGAGGAGGAGGAGGAGGGGAGTTTGAGGTTCAGGGGGATGTTGTGGGGTATTTAGAGCTTTGGTTATTTCTGAGTTCTTACATTTTATTAAACTCAACAACAAAACGTCTAGAAATAATCCGATCTGAATAGATCAGATATTTATATATAGAGATATAGATCATAAATCTATAAATCATCAGATTCTTATTGGAAAAGGACGGAGAAATGTCTGGAATATTTTTAAGTATGATGTGTCTGAATAACTGTAAACTGATCTGAGTGTAAAACAATCCTGATCTTCATCATCATCATCATCATCATCATCGTTCCTGAATTAACGATCATCTGATTCTGAATAAGTTTCTGCGTCTGCCGTTTCACATCGTAGCAGATTCAGTGAGTTTAAAAATGTTGAATCAGTGAAATCAACACGATCGTATCGTATTGTATCGTATCGTATCGTATCGTATCGTATCGTATCGTATCATATCGTATCATATCATATCATATCATATCATATCATATCATATCATATCATATCATATCATATCATATCGTATCATATTGTATCATATCGTATCATATCGTGTCATATCGTATTGTATCGTATCGTATCGTATCGTATCGTATCATATCATATCATATCATATCATATCATATCATATCATATCGTATCATATTGTATCATATCGTATCATATCGTGTCATATCGTATTGTATCGTATCGTATCGTATCGTATCGTATCATATCATATCGTATCATATCGTATCATATCGTATCATATCGTATCATATCGTGTCATATCGTATTGTATTGTATCGTATCGTATTATCTTTTAATACTGTATTCTGTGGTATTGTTATCGTAACGTATTGTATCGACTCGTAATCGTATCGGATCTTATTCGGTTACAGTCACTCATATCAAATGTTTATTTTCTACCTTAATGATCAAAAGTGTTTTGTATCATATCGTATGGTATTATTTTGGATTGCACCGTATCGTTTTGTATCGTATCGTGTTGCTTTGGATTGTATCGAATCGTATAAGTTTGTGTTATACTGTATCAAATCGAATCGCTTTGTACCGTATTGTGTCGTATCAAAACGTATCAGTTTGTATCATACCAAATCGAATCACTTTGTATCGTATTAAATCGTTGTTTGTATTGATTGTATCGAATCGTATGACAATCGTATCGTCTTGTATCGTATCGTATCGTGTTGTATCATTGATTCACTGACATCAATTGACTATTTATTTCCTTAATAATCAGAAAAGGTTTTGTATCTTATCATAATAATAGCATGACATATTGACTTCTGTATATATTTAATATTTATATTTATTTTTAATATTTACATTTCTGGCATCTGGAAGACGTTCTTATCCAGAAAGACGTACAAAAGTGCTTTAAGTCTCTATCAATGAAAACATCACCACTGGATCACGGGGTCACCGAGTTAGCCCCAAAAAAAACAAAACAGTGAAAATAAGAGCTGGTCTAAGTGTTTCAGGAAGAGGAAGGACTTCATCCGTCATTTAGAAATGTAAATGTAATGTCTGAATTTTTGGATTCCGTTTGGAAAGGGTGTGGACATTTCTGAGAGAGCTGAAGGTAAAAAGTTTGCTTTAAAAAATAAAAAGAGAGAGAAAAGAGGAAGTAATGCAGCTCCTTCACCGCTGCAGTGACGGTGTTCCTCATCACACTGCTCTTCCACAATCCACTGCACTTACCACCTCTCATACTCACAATCTGTGTGTGTGTGTGTGTGTGTGTGTGTGTGTGTGTGCTATTGCTGATGGTGTGTGTAAAGTTGAACGCAGACATTCAGACGAGTTTCTTTCTTTCATCTCTGCAGGGAAGCTATCGCTCTCTGAGGCCTCTACTCCTTTAAAGTAAAAATATATGTGATATCTTTATGTGCTTGGCATGAAGAAAGAAAGAAAGAAAGAAAGAAAGAAAGAAAGAAAGAAAGAAAGAAAGAAAGAAAGGAAGAAAGAAAGAAAGAAAGAAAGAAAGAAAGGAAGAAAGAAAGAAAGAAAGAAAGAAAGAAAGAAAGAAAGAATACCAAAAAGCAGAAAGAAAAAGAATTCTTAGAAAAAAGAATAGAAATAAGAACAGAAAAAAGAGAGAAAAGACAGAAAAACAGAAAGAAACTGTAGATGTTAAAAAAGGAGAAAGAAAGAAAGAAAGAAAGAAAGAAAGAAAGAAAGAAAGAAAGAAAGAAAGACATGGGACTGATAGAGTGATGTGAATGCTGACACGTGGCTCTCTCTCTCTCTGTCCCTCTTTCCTTCCCTCTTTCTCCCCCCCCCTCTCTCTCTGTCCCTCTCTCTCTCTCTCTCTCTCTCACCCCCCACTCTCTCCGTTATCTCTCTGTCTTCTCTTCTTCATCCGTCTCAACACAGGAAAACGAGTCAGAGCAGAAAATATGGGAAGTGAATTATATCTGTTTCTTTCTCTTTCTTCCTGTCACACACACACTCACACTCACACACATACACACACACACACTCACACACACACACACACACACTCACTCACACACACACACACACACTCTGCCACGAGGTGTGACGAACAGAAGCCCTGAGGACGTGCGAGTCACACTAACTGCTCACGTCTGCAAACTGCCCGAACACGCCTGACAGAATTATAATACACATATACACACAGGGAGATGGAAGTCGACAGGACGTGTGTGTGTGTGTGTGTGTGTGTGTGTGTGTGTGTGTGAAGGGGACATTAACACTTTGACAAGCGAGGTTAGGGTGAGAACAGAGCTCTCAGTTTACTTTAAGTAGCTGAGTTTCTGCCAAGCTCAATTTAGATTTGAAGAAAAACAGAGAGAGAGAGAGAGAGAGAGAGAGAGAGAGTGTGTGTGTGTGTGTGTGTGTGTGCTGGATTCTGTATTCTGATTGGTGTTTATTAAATTGAAATTTAGGAAGAAAGAAAAACAGAACGAAAAAAAATAGAAAAACAGACAGGAAAAAGTGAAAGAATGAAAATAAATAAGAGAATAAAAAAACAGCTAGATGGCAAAAGTATATAATTTATTGATGAGAAAAGAGAGAGAGAGAGAGAGAGTCAGAGATACAGAAGAAAGAAAGAAAGAAAGAAAGAAAGAAAGAAAGAAAGAAAGAAAGAAAGAAAGAAAGAAATGAAAACACAGGAGACAGAAAACATCTCTCTGCTGTAGATATTAAATATATTTTGTCATATCTACAAACTGTATGCGAACGAAAGCATGTGTGTGTGTGTGTGTGTGTGTGTGTGTGTGTGTGACTTGTCGAGGAATAAGGCCGGTAAATAAATGTGTTTGGGAATTGTGGGATGCGGAGATGAAGTATGTTCCCCAGGATGTGGAGCAACGTGAAAAACTCAGGAACGCAGAGGGATCACAAATCTTCCCGCGTCGCAGCCGTCGCTAAATAAACACGCAGCAGCGTACAGACCATCCGTCTGGGATAGGATTCTCTACACACACTCACACACACACACTCACACACACACACACACACACTCATTTGTTTACGAGCTCATTTATTGATGAGAAAATTTTTTATTGCTTATCTAAATGAAACGTGATTTTTCTCACCTTTAAGCAGCAAGCTGATGGAGTGTGTGTGTGTGTGTGTGTGTGTGAGGAGAAAAGCGACTCAAACGGGTCCCAGACATGTGATCGGAGCAGCCATCGCACAACGTTAAAAAGAAAACAGATCCATTTCACGCCAACTAATCAGGAGGATTCCTTAAAACGAGCAGGAATTAAAGCTCCGCCGCATCACAGGGGAGGGAGGGGTGGGGGGTGTTTTACACGAGGGTTACAGAGGGAACATCCTTCAGAAGAATCAAGACAATTAAATAAACAATAATGTTTGGATAAAGAATAGACAAAAGAAACCTGAAGAGTTTTTATCAACAAATTAAAATAAAATGTTTACTCTGGAAATAAAATCGAAATTTTTTTTTTAGCAAAATCATTTAAAGTCTCTACCAAAAGAAATAAAAAATATATAACAGAATATAAGAATAATATTAAAAAAAAAACATGAAAAGCCAAAAAAAATAGTTTTTATGCCCCATAATTACCCCAGAAAAAATTACTCCAGAAAAAAAATTAACAAAATAAACAAAAAACACAATAATAAAAGATGTAAAAAGATGTTAAAAAAATCGGAATGTTACAGCAAAAAATTCCCCCGTAGCTGTAGGATCCAAAGTGTCATATTCTTTCTGTCCTTTTCATTTCTTCTTAAGTTTTAAAATATGGTGGACAGTTTAGCTTCAAAAAATTTTAATGGTTTAATAAAAATGCCAATGCCAAAAAAGAGGAGTTTATTTATTTATTTAAGGAAATTAATTAAAAAAAACCCACACACACAAGGTGAAACACTGAAATAGACTGTATGTGTAAGTAAATTCCAGAGCTGAAAAATACAAAACTACAAAAACAAATACAAATGATCAAAACAAAGAAGCAAATGATCTGGGTAAAAATAAAAATATGTACGGAATTTCGGAAAAATAAAATTAATTTTTTTTTTTAAATCATGGGTAAAACGACAAAAATGGAATTTAAAAAATAATACATTTATTACAATTAAAAATATAATCAATTTTTTAAAATAATACACTTAAATGTAAATACAAAAACATATGAAAAAAGGAAAAAAAAATATGTAAGAAAAGTCCTGTGGAATTTGAAAAAATAATAAAATTAAATAAAAAATCAAGAATTAAGAAAAAAATTAAATGTTATTAAATTCACAAAAATCAACAAACAAATCCCAAAAAGACTAAATGCTGTGACTTTTTTGCATCAAATATTTTTAAAAAATTACCTTCACCTACAATAATAAAGACGTGTGAAGAAAGTAATATTAATGTATTATTATAGAAAAAATAAAAATAAAAATTACACCTGAACAAGATGTGAGGTATTAAGTGCAACCACACACACACACACATTATAAACAGACAGCATCTCACATTACTGCCTACATCATCTACACACACATCAATACTTAACAGCAGTAAACACACACACACACAGCTCATTACTGTTATCTACTTATTAACACTGAGATCGTTGCGCTTTTCTCGGAAGCCGGCACTCAACAGCAAACTTCCCATTAGCATTACCCAGAATCCCCTGCAGCTCAGAAGAGTCCATTACGGCGGACGCGCGACTCTAAAAGGCCTGCGAGAGTAGAGCGTTTATCCATGACGAGTACTTAATAAAGCGGCGAGCCGAGGGAGGAAGAGAGATCGCCATCATTTTGTTTTACTTTGTGTTAGCATGTTTTGTTTAGCTAAGAACCCCCCCCCCACACACACACACACATGCACACACACAGCCCCTCCCCCCTCACTTGCCGGCTGGCTCGCTCTTTTTTTTTCTTTAAGGAAAGCATTTCAGTCGTCCTAATTAGCTGGAGGTGAACGCTGCCCGACTCGGAGGATAAATATTAGCCGCGTTGTTTGTAAATAGGTGATGTATTGCGCCCATATCCTGCTGTGATAAATGCTTTTTAAAAATTTCCTCTCTTTTATCAATTGGCTAACAAACTCATGTATCACTGCCACCTCGGCCCGCGGGCCACATAAATTAGACAAGTCGCTTCTATCTGTGCTCTCTTGTTTTTAACATTCGCTCCCTCTCTTTCTTTCTTGCGCTCTCTCTCTCTCTCTCTCTCACACACACACTTTTTCCATCCTGGCTGTGCCGGAGCTGCCACGTTTTTAGCATAGCTCTTTAAAACGTTAGCATCATCGAGTGCATTAAGGTGAAACTTTTTCTTAATGGACACACTTTCCAGCTCACGCTTCATTCAGCAGTGAAGACTCACGCGATGCCATCAAACTCCACAGCCGTGTGAAAGATGGATCTCCGGGTATATGAGCACTTGGGTTTGAAGTTCTCAAAACTCTGAGATCTTTCAGCAGCATTTCAGACAATCAACCAGAAGATCATCCATCCTCAGCACTGGGAATGGGTTACTTCCTTGGTGACATGGAGAAGATCCACAACTGCTCGATGCAAACTCTCCATCGGTGTCCCACAAGGCTCTGTACTCTGTCCACTTCTGTTCTCCTTGATCTCTTGGAATCAAGTGAAGATCTCATATCCTTATGTGGGTTTTCATACCAATGCTATGCTGATGAAACTCATCCTCTTCTTTCCCTCCTCAGACAGCTCAGATCTTTGGTAGACATCTCATCATAGATTGCAGATGAAACTTAATCCCAGCAACCCTGAGCTGCTGTTCATCCCAGATGATCTCCATATCAGGATCTTGTGGTCTCCTTTGACAGCTCTCAGATTTCACCTTTAGTCACTGAAGCACAACCTTGGTGGTAGCCATGGACAATCAACAATCATTTTCCTCGCACCATGGTTCCACATTAGACTGGTCCCACTATCTCTCATGGTCTGCATCAAGGCTCTTCTCTGGTGGTGGAATGAACTTCCCATAGATGTCCAAACAGTTGGGTCATTTGCAGTCTTTCAGCGGTCACAGGAGTCAGATTTGTCAGGACCAGCCATAAGGTATTGGTACCAGTACAGAATCTCGGGCAGTTAAAGAATAGTGCTGATTTTAAGAAGCCACTGTATGATATTAGGGCTCATGTGTTTCAGGAACTTAGTATGGATGTCAAGAGCTTTATCTTTTTGAACACCTAAGTGGCCTCCACTAGCTTGTCAAGAGATAATGGTTGAAAGAGGGGGCTGGACTGTGGTAAAGTGTTGATCAGTTCATTGATCACACTATTGACTTGTAAGGTGACAGCCTTTGCCTCTGGGGTGTGGTCTTTCCACCTACATTTGCTGAGTTGATGAAGTTGGTTGAGACTGGCCAGGGCTTAGCTACACCGAACACTAATTTGAAATCCACCTTGCTAACTTCTTTCCTTCTTTTTTTGTTGTCTGTTTTGGTATAGGAGGTCCAGGAGCTGGTCACCAATCTTGAAGAAAAGTCTCACATGCTTTGTGGAGCTCATCACAGTCTCAGCAAGGGTTTCTTGGGATGGAATGACCTCATGGAGCATGCAACAAAAAGCAGAATGGGCTTCATTCATGTTGGAAGAAGGTTCAGGTAAGGATGATGTGTTGTGAAGTTTGAAGGGAAGTTCAGTGAACTTGGACCAGTTGGATTTCTAAAGCTAGAAATCTTGTCTTTTGCAGAAGCTGGCAATCCTGATGTAGCTGGTGATAAAGTTCATGTCTATGAGAACAGAAAGTATCTGTATCCATGCTGTTGAAGAGCAGGTGGAGGTTTTGAGCCTGAACCTACTTTCTTTGGTGATACCAGTCTGGTCCTTGTTAGTTCTCCTGTTAAAAGCACCACAAACAAAAGGGATGAGCTGACTATTCCAGTTCAACATGAAGGGGTTGTAGAGTTTGCAACATTCCCAGAGCTGGAACAATGCTGGAGTTCTCTGGAGCATGGTTAAGAGCTTCAGCTTGGATGCCTTGCCCTTGCTTGGTGTTAGTGGTGATGCTTTGCTTCTCATGGGTAGTGGAACAATCGAGATCAAAGCCTTCCAGCTGGAGCTTGTCTTCAGACTCAGACTGGGTTTTCTGGAGTAAGATGATATTTTCATGGCATTGCTTTGTAATGATGGTTTGTAATGTTACACCATGAGATTACAGACAGGTTCAGTGTGTTTGTAGTGATTTCAGATATAGTGTGTGTGTGTGTGTGTGTGTGAGCAGTCAGAGGTAAATACGCGAGAGACAGCCCATTAGTTTTGGGCTGGTGGTGATGCATGGTCTTGCAGCGAGCAGCGCATTTTTCCGAGAGCTGGTGAGTAATGCCCGACTCACCGCTGTCCACTCTGCACTCCGCTATTTTTATTATCCATCTCTTCGTATCTCTCTCTCTCTCCCTCTCTCTCTTTCTCTTTCAAACAGCTTTCATTTTTCTTATTCCGTTCACACAAACAAATGACGAGTGAGTGTAAAGGAGTAGAGGACATGCACAGAGCAAATCTCTCTCCACATCCCTCCATCTCTCTCTCTCTCTTCGGTCACTCTCGCCTCCCCTCATCCTTCTGTCATCTCTCACACTCAGCTTGTTTGTCCACAACTCTATCATTCTCTCTCTCTCTCTCTCTCTCTCTCTCTCTCACACACTCTCTCTCTCTCTCTCTCTCTCTCTCTGGAGAATACCACAAGATACTAAATGTTGTCCATTTAGCAGCTGTTTTTTACTTTCGTTCAATTTCACACAGTTTTTCTCTCTATCGCTTATCTCCTCTTTCTTTCTTTTTCTCTTTTCATACTCTCTCCATCTTTCTTTCTTGTTCCTCTGTCTCCATTATTATTCCTTATTGCTTCTATTTTATTTCTGTTGCATTTTCCCCTAAACAGCCCTTTCCCCTTAATTTGGCAGATTTCTTTCTTTCTTTCTTTCTTTCTTTCTTTCTTTCTTTCTTTCTTTCTTTCTTTCTTCCTTTCTTCCAAATCACAGTTAACCTGCATATCGGCACTGCACTGTGACTCATGGGAGATGAGATCAGACCCTGTAAGCAGGTGTGTAGGCATGAAGCAGTGAGTGAGACAGGTGACTGGGGGTGAGACAGGTGAGGGGGTGAGACAGATATGGGCTGGTGACAGATTGAGATTTGTGTAATGAAAGTGAGTAAAAGCAGCTTTTATAAGTGATGATGTAATATAATTGTCCCTGTTTTGTGGAGAAGCTTGGCACTCGGCTGTAATTGCACTCAGGCAGCAGGAGGGGCAGCTAAAGGGGCAGATAAAACTGGGGTCCTGTTTATTCCCCTCACACACTGACTTACAGAGTCAGTGCGAGTCACCTCGTTAGAGCTCACTCAAGCTTTCTATGGTGTTACGATGCTACTGCACTACGATGCTACTGCACTACAATGCTACTGCGCAACAATGCTGCTGCACTGTAGTGCTACGTTAACGCCCAGTTTCTACAGCACTTCCTCTTCTCTCTCTTTTTTCATCTCTCCATCATCATTCATCTTTCTATCCGTTTCTCCATTGTCTGTTGCCGATTCCACACATTTCACCTTGGATTAAAACTTTGTGGTAAAAGGTCTGCTTTCTGGTTTGTTGCTCCCTGAATCTCTCACCTGTAGACAGATTCATCTCATCTTTTCTCTCTTTCTTTCTCTCCCTTGTCCCCCCTTCAGTCCCTCACCCCCCTTTCCCCCCGACAGTGGTGGTCTGGTGGGCTAGCAGTGATCCATCTCTGTCAGAAAGCTAAAATGATAATGCCAATTAAACCAGAGGAGTCATTTTTGGCCCCAGGTTCTGTCAAAAGATCTCACTGTGGAACAGGGAGGGAAAGATGGACCTAAGGAGGAGGAGGAGGAAGAGGAGGAGGAACAGGAAGTGGAACAGAAATGGCAGAAACAGTTATGTGAAAGTCAGAGATTTCTGTAAGTTCACCATTTTTGATGTCAAGACAATGATGGAAATGTCATTTCAATAAACATCCTAGTATTTTTTTTTTTTTTTTTTAGCAATGGTGTTCACATAACCACATGAGCAATGAGCTTTTCGATTGCCTCCTCACTGATCCTCACAACTTGGCTCCAGTTCACCTTCCAATTATGCTAATTTTAATCCACTGCTTGCCCCGCCCAATTCAAATTAGTTTGCTTCCAGTCACTTTTCACTTTTCAGCTTCAACTTCCTTCTTGCTCTCTTGCCAGTGGAAGCTGTCAGAGGTGAACATACTGCTGGTGTGCTGAGAGGTTCTATAGGTCAAAAGCCATCTGGAACCATCAGGAACAGGGAGGAACCATCAGCACCAGGAAGAACCAAGATCGTTGGAGCTGAGAAGACTCAAGTTGGCAGATTGGCTATGTGGGAATTACAGAATCACTAATTAAGTTCTTCATGTTTCCCTCTGAGGGAAGGTTCTCCAAGTAGTTTTCCAAGTAGAACCCTTTTCTGGAATATAAGATAATCTCTTAATCATCCTGTGAACTCTTAAAGAACTTGTGAAGAAACATTGTTTTTAAGAGTGTGAGTGTATTAACAAATTTTAAAGAACTCCAAATTATTTTTGTTCTTCTTGTCTTTTTAATGTCTTGAACCTGTCAGTAGGTTAACATTTTTCTCTTGGTACTGGGTACAAAGGTCTTCAAGGGTTCTTCTAAGGTTCTCTGCAGTTCTCTGTTCTCAGCCTCCTTAAAGAGTTCTACATGAAACCTTAAAGAAGGTATGGGCGAGTCAGGAAGAAACTGGCAGCTGAGGAACAACCTCCAATGATCTGTCAAGCATCTTGATCAAAAAAATTTCTTCAAGGGTTCGTTAAGGGTTCACTGGATAATTAAAGGCTCTAAGCCAGTGCGGAATTTGGCTTTTTCTCGAAGGTTCTTATTCAGCTGAAGCTACCATCATGTCCGGAGCCGAGGAGCTGGCAGACCCGCAGAGTCGCAGCATAACAAACAATCCTTGTAAATTTGATTTATGCCGGCGTCGAGGCTTCGTGTGTAATCTCCCTTCTCACCACTTTGGAACAATAACAACAACAATAACAATAATAAAAGCGGCCCATCGATCCTGGCTCGCACGGCCCTTCACCAAATCCATAATTAGACTCTTTTGTTGGCTGCGTTGTTGTTGTTGAAAATCTAATTATGAAAGATGAAACACAGCCTTCAATGAGATCGCTGTAAAATAGCATAATTAATATGGGGATTTATATTTTTTTGTAAAACAGAGAGCGCGAGAACAATTCTGTTTTTACGGCGGCCCACACGCTGCCAGGGAAATTAATTAAGTGTGCCAGGATTTATGAGAGAGGCGCCGAAATGAAAAGAATTAATCGGAGGCTGAAGATGGATGGGGCGCTGGAAAATGATGACGCCCGATGAGAACTAACCGCTTTAGGGCCAAAAATCAGGGGGAGGGGAGCGCTGACGCAATTACCCATCATGCACCAACAGCTGCCCTGCACCTAGAATTGGCTAATTTCTTTGGCTGGGTCTCTTCCTTATCTAACTAAACCCACCATCGTTCCACAATCATCAAACACTCGCAGATAAGGGACTTGTTTTGTGATTATAGCATCATTAATTGTGTTCAAGGATGGAGTCTGTCTCCAGCTCCATCCCTCCTCATCACTGACAGTTAACGACTCTTTTCCCTCCATCGTCGTCACTTAATGGAGACAAATATGAGAGCAGGCGAAGCATCATTTAATTAAACTCACATCAGGCCGATCGTTTCGGAATCTCTGCTTCATGTAAGACATGGAAGTGGGCCGTAATCCGTCTCCGTAGATGTGTACGATGTGTGTTTCTGTGAGACGCTTAAGCGAAGGTTAACGAACAAAAACATCAAACCCCTTCCTAATGAATTGTCATAATGCACCATTAAGCAGGAATAACTTCATTTTCAGTAATGAAGAGACTTCTTCTTCTTCTTCTTCTGAGTTGTTTTTTCGTTTCTTCTCCAGGCCTCTTTGGACCCAGAAGAGGGAGGACGTCTGTAATCGTCTGTAATCATCTGTAACTGCACCAACTCGACATCTTTGGCAGCAAAAAATTGTTCTTGACCTCAACTCCTCCTCCTCCTCCTCCTCTCCTCCTCCTCCTACCATCCCGGAGGATTAGCCTTAGCCATGAACCCGTAGCAGATTATTAGGCCCTTTACCCGTCTCGGCTCTGGCGCTGATGCGAGCTCTGTGATGGCTCTAATGGACAACTAATTGGTCGACTCCTCTGTCCCGGTCGTCCAGCTCCTCTTCGCTCTCTCAGACTCTGTGGCGCTGGACGGCCGGTGTGTGTATGAGGGGGGCTGGAATGGAAGTAATTAGCCATCCTACACACTCGACAAGATAAATGAAGACTCGTTGGGCGTCCGGTTCCAGGACAGTTGATTGGGCAGGTACGCCGGGAGCATCTCAGTCCTCTGGAGCGTGTCCAGGGCTGGTAATTAACTCCACAGTGCTCGCTGTGTGTCTGTGTAAAGCCGTACTCCTCCCACTTAGGAGGTGCCTTTAGCAACAAATTGGCTTCTATTGTCAGGCTTGTAGAGTGATTATGAAATATTGTTTAATTTGCTGGGCGGTGGAGTCGGAGGGGGGCTGATTTTGATGAATCGAGCGTTTTTATTTCATCATCCGTTTATTGTCTTGCGCTGCGAGAACCGTCCGGGGTTCGGCGTTCAGGGAGCGCGTGGGACGACCGAGACGAGTGCAGGCCGTGGTTCAAACCATCCTCACCAATCACCGCGGAGCGCTTTAAAATAAACCTCACCAATCACGGCTCCTGATTGTCCTCGGAGGCCCCGGCATGGGACAGCTGCATTAATAATGAGTCAAACACCTGAAATTTTCGCATTATGTGCAACATAGCAAGAAGTGAAAGAGAGGAAGTGGGACTCTGGGAAAAAGAAAGTAAGATAGATGATGGGGAAAGGAAAGGACAAATAAAGAAGCCAATAAAGAACGAAAACAAAACAGTGCTAAAGTAAGAATAATACACAGCGTGTGCTACTGTTACTGTAAACTAATCAATGATGGGGTGGTGTGAGGAAGCAGAGTCACTGTTACTACCTCAGAATATCCTGAGTTTTATAGTCCTGTGTTTTATTCCTCTTTTAATTTTCCACAAATTTCCTTTTTACATCCATTTATAGTTACCTTTAAGGTTTTGAGACATCTGCAAAACGAGTGAGTTCCTGTCAAACAAGCGCAGCTGGTCACGTTACCAGGAAAACGTTAGAAAGTTTTTCTATGAGCTGTTACAATAGAAACCATAACCAATCAGAACTAGTGTGTTCATCCGTCTTCACCAATCAGAATCCAGCGTTCCACTCGGCAGCACTGTGGTATGAAGGAACGTAATAAAAGCGTGTAAAACATGCACACAGGAAGCTCCGGCGTGTGCGCCGAGACGACTCGAGCCGCTCTAATTGATTTAGCGCTTATCGACAGAGACGCTGAAAAGCCGCCTCTCCGTCCTGCCTCAGATTGAATTAAACACCTTTTATGGGTCGGGATCAATAGAGCGAGGATGATTGGAGCTGTGGGGAGTAAATATATACAGACAAAGACAGAGCGTTATGATATGTAGACATGCGAGGTCTGACTTCTGGTCTCCCGCGTGGCCAAAACACATCCAGTGAGATGGTGTAATTCACGCAAATCAATGCTTTTAAAGCATTTAGCCGCGGCATGTTATAAACAAAATACTCTGGGAGAGTAATATAGCAGCAGTGTATCAGTCAGGAGGAGAAGATGAGCAGAGGTGCACCAGTAAGAGACTTTCTCTTTTCTATTCTTTTTCTGATTTTAGACTTCCGTCTGAAAAAGAGGACAGAAACAGCTTTTGTTTTCAGCAGGAATAGTGCGTAGTGTAAAAAATTAAAAAAATTAAATAAGGAAAAAAATGAAATAAGGAACTTTCATTAAAAAGAGGCAAAATTTAATAAATAAATAAATAAATAAATAAACAAAACCACATAAAAAATTTTTAAAAAAAGAAAAAAGTTGAAGAACAAACATCCAGTTAAATTATCTAAATCCAAATAAATAAATAAATAAATAAATATTTTTTAAAAATAATAAATAAATAAGTAAAAATCACCCTTCATGTATTTTATCCTTTTAGAGGTCTATTTAATTTTGTAGAATGACCGAGTTCCTGTTGTCACTTACATTATAGCAGCTATAAACATTCATTACTTCACCAACCTCTCTCTATTCTCTCTTAAAAACAAAAACATGAAATTGCAGCTTGTCGTGTTACTGAGAAACCGCAAAGGTGTGTAACCTCCTCTGTCCTGAAGATATCGGAAAACTTTTCAAAAAACAGAAGGTACAGCTTTCCTTCTGACTGACACTGGAGACTCCTTCCCTACACGATACACACCACAAACCAGCAGCATGTGCAGTCCCTCAGTATGAGCTGTTACTAAAGAAACAATAGTATGTGTCCTTGGTGAAAAGTCAGGTTTAAGAGTTATTCAGGGCTACTCAGGGGTCATCAGTGGCTCTTTGGCAAGTCTTGGGGTTCATTACGACATCATTCGCCAGCAACTCGCCGCTACACGTCTCAACTTCCAATCAATGACACGTGAATCAGTGCCAACCAATCGACTGTCCAGGTGAGATCACCAAGCAGCCAATAAACCTGGATCTATCAAAACGTCCTTTCATGACAACAGATACGCATATAATGGTGTCATTAGGCCGTCTTCTAAAATATTAATCACCGCTAACTCGATCAGCGTCATGCGCTAACCATCTTTAATGAACTCCCCGATCTTTGCTGATTGGTTTACGAGAACGAGTCCAATCACCGCTCACCGGTCTAACCACAGACCCTCGCATGACATCATCGCCATGCAATCGGCAGATCCCGAGTGGCGCGTTCCGGCGATAACATCAACCTACTGCGTGCCTGCTAATCTCGCTAACTATTCGTACGAGCGCGGCTGAAAGAGCTCGTTAGAAAGCGATTAACTGCATTCAGGAGTATCAGGTGGAGCTTTGCGGCTGATTGTGTCATGGTGTATTAGCATTCAAAATCTAGCTTTCCATTTATTTAATGCAATAAGCAGAGACGTCCACTTTGGGATGAAATGCGTGTCACATCACTCAGCGGTCAGATATTTGAGTTTGGCGTCTGGGCATGGGGTAATATGCAGCAAGAAAATAAACAATTCTTTAAAGTCTAAAAATCCAGTGTGCAGACTTAACATAGTTTTGTTTTTTCTACCGTTTAATGTCAGAAACTCTCTTCAAGCTAATACGTTAGTGAGAAACAATGACACTGGAGACTCCTTCCTTAAACTGTCACCATAGCAACACATGTTATCACTGAATAATAATTTTTTCTTTTTTTTGTTCATTAACAGTTTTAGCTCACATGTAGCATCCTTCAGATGAGCTGTTACTATAGCAACAGCATGGAATTAAAACCGATGTAAAAGTTTATACCGTAATTATTTTCTGTGCTTGAAGGTTTTCATGCTAATCAGCGACTCTGCTAGCTAGCAAGAAATACCAGCACGGTGCTAAGGTAAAGGGTCAAAGTTTGCACTGCAGTCGTCTTGCTTGATGAGAAACTTGGGTTAATCATTTTATAGTTAATCTTTTCCTCCGGTACAGCAAACATCCTCCTGACTTAAGGTTATTTATCTGGATGTAAACAAGGCTCTTAGCCGGCTTTAATCCTGTCCTGCATTTTTGTTTTTTTGTTTTTTTTTTAATTTTATTTCCTCAGCGTTCCTAAGAGGGAAAGAAAGAAGCAGGAAATCAGAGACGCTGAGGGACAGATCACTGGATTTATACCCGGAGATCTGGACAGTGTCCATGTGTGAGAGCTGATTTACGGGCAGCGAGGAGATGAACGATCTCACGGTGATAAAAACAACATGGTTTTAAAGCAGCACAGGGGCGTCAGCGCTTGCACAGAGGGCCTGCTAGCTTACAGGAACAGCACGTAGATGTTGATTTAGAGAAACAACTCAATTTAGATGAAACCCCTGAAGATGGAGGTGATGGAGATGATTCTCTCTCATAAGGTCCTGACTCAGATAAGCATTCACCAAAGTGAAAAACTGGTAAATGTGTTGCATTAACAGCTAATTATTACCGAAGTTAGCGTAAGTAAAGCTGCAAATCGCAGGTTTGTGTAGGTGGAGTGTTTGAGTCCTCACTGAGAAACACCTCCTAACACTCCAGTGTTGTATAAAGACTTACACATCCAATGCACAATCAAAAAAAAGGTGGAATGCTACAAATGAAAGCGAAAGAAAAAATTCATTTTTAGGTCACTCTTTCACAGGAAAAAAAAAAAAAATGTCCAATAAGTTCATGGTGGAGAATATCTAATATTCAGACGAAAAATCGGTGTTGAATGATGTGATGTGATGTGATGGAGTTGATGGATGAGTGGATGTGAGGAACGTGCTGACAGATAAATTTGATTTAGCCAAATGAGAAAAGAGAGAGAGAAAGAGAGAGAGGGAGAATGTTGGTGAGAAAGGAAGATAAAAAGAAATGAAGGAGTGCTCTGCATGCGTATCAATATAAATCAATGATCAATCAATAGCACTTTTCAATTTGCATGAATTAAGTTGAACATCTTTTATTCTCTCTCTCCACCAGCCGAGAGACGGATGAGGAACGCTCTTCATTTCTTCTCCTTCGCCAACCTCTCGGTCTTTCCTCTCCATCCGTTCGTCTTTCCGTGCTCGGTGTTTAAAAGGTGACATTGGGCCATGCGTGACGTGAGAAGCCCACATTGGACTTGACAGCGAGAAGTGAAATTGAATTCATGCGCACTGCTTTCAGTGAATCAGATCTGGCACAGGAGCAGCGTCACACTCAGGCTGGAATCAATAGATTTAGTCTGGGACGTGAACTCTGGCCTCAGAACGCAAGATAAATACCAGAACCTGGTTATGACCTGGTTACGACTGCCTACGCACAGCACAAGAGGGAGAGAGACTCAGGAGAAGACCATGTGTCCATGTGGAACAACTGGAACAAGATCGCTAAGCAGGAGGACAGAAATGAACATCGAGGTCTAGGAATAAATGTCGTAAGTCGTAGTCCAGAAAAAAATCATAGTAGAGAAATAAATATTGTAGTCCAGAAAAAAAAAGTTCAGTTCAAAAAATGAAGGTCTTACTCCTCAGGGTCTGCAAAACACTTAAGCATGCAGTAGAACCCTTGAAGGGTGCTAGGTTCTAAAGAGGTTTTCTCATAACTTTTTCTGAAACACAGCCTCTATTATACACTGAATAAACCCTTAAAGGGATCTCCCAGGTGAAAAAACCAAAAGAGACCGAAGATAGAACCTTTGTTCCTCTTAGTATCAGAGCAGACAGGACCATTTGGTGTAGTTCTCCTGTTCCTCTTAGTGTAGTACTCATGTTCTACTCTCTGTAGTTCTCCTGTTTATCTCAGTATAGTTCTACTGTTGTATTCTGTGTAGTTCTCCTGTTCCACTGGGTGCAGTTCTCCTGTTCTACTCAATGTATTACTCGTGTTCCTCTTAGTGTAGTACTTGTGTGCTACTCAGCATAGTTCTCCTGTTCTACTCAGTGTAGTTCTCCTATTCCTTGGTGTAGTACTTGTGTTCTACTCAGTGTAGTTCTCCTGTTCTACTCAGTTCCCCTGTTCCACAGGGTGTAGTTCTCCTGTTCTACTCAGTTCTCCTGTTCTACTCAGTGTAATTCTCCTCTTCTACTTGGTGTACTTCTACCATTTTATTCAGTATAGTTCTACAGTTTTATTTAGTGTAGTTCTCCTGTTCTAGTGTGTAGTACTTGGTGTAGTACTCATGTGCTACTTGGTATGGTTCTCCTGTTCTACTCAGTGTAGTTCCCCTGTTCTACTCAGTGTAGTTCTCCTGTTCCTCTCAATGTAGTTCTCGTGTTCCACTCAATGGAGTTCTCCTGTTCTCCTCAGTGTAGTTCTCTTGTTCCTCTCAATATAGTTCTCATGTTCCACTCAATGGAGTTCTCCTGTTCTCCTCAGTGTAGTTCTCTTGTTCCTCTCAATATAGTTCTCGTGTTCCACTCAATGGAGTTCTCCTGTTCTACTCAGTGTAGTACTCCTGTTCAACTTGGTGTGGATCTACCATTTTATTCAGTATAGTTCTAGCGTTTTATTCAGTGTAGTTCTCCTGTTCTACTCAGCGTGAACCCTGCAGTCTCCACTTTACGAGGTGGACAGGTCCTGTTCCTCCGCATGTCCACTGAATCCAATCCAATAATTCCTCTGAAGTGTACATAATGATTAAAAGTAGCACTTACAATTTCCTCCCAGCTAAATGTGAAAGCATGCGCAAATGAAATATGTTCACAAACCCACACTTGTCATTTGTGAATTGAAGGAGTCTATTGGGAGCCAGTGTGAGCACCAGAGACTGTGTGTGTGTGTGTGTGTGTGTGTGTGTGTGGACATCAATTCTGAGGCGGTAATATTTGTGAGCGAGTGTGTTTACTCCGAGGCCCAGCTGCACTAATGTACTGTTAATCATGCTGCCTCTGTGAGTGGCAGGGAGTTAAAGTGCACTTCCAGAGCATCGCTTATTACCACCTTCCGCTATAAACATAAGTACACACACACAGAGTTCATGTGCGTATACACTTACACAATCACACATAAATACACAAGCTAACCATCCACACACACACAGAGCCAGGCATAAATCAGCTGTTCTGTGACACCAGAGACAAATGGCCAATAAAAGTGCCAAGGGTGTTAACACACATGTTTGGGGCACAATCAAATCAATTTCCTCTAAGTAGCCATAAACATGTTGTCCTTTAAAAGGCCCAAGCCGGGGCTCCATTATGCGCCAGGTTCTCCAATCAGGCCTGCTAGGACAAGTGTTCCTGCTGTGTCTAAATCTCTCAGCGTCCATCCGAAACCTTCTGAAAGAAGTAAGACTGAAACTGAGCATCCCATTAATCACAGCTTCCCAAGAAGCTCCATGACAAAAAGCAAAGGTCTGAGAGCACAGGAGGGCTCAGTGGCTCAGCAGGAGGTCGAGGTCCAGAGATCGGCTTCTCTTTGACTCCAGGTCCCAGGATGCCCTGCAGGCCTGCGAAGAAACCCAACAGACAAGGAGCAGCCTTGTGCTCACGTTCTGACGATTTATTGTGCTTCCAGGGGACAGAGTTGCTCAGTGATATCAGCCCGCAACGCTAATTCTGCTCAATGCTCTCTCTATTATCATACAGCGTTTTGGGTTTTTCCACAGGAGGCACAGGGGCAGTAAATGAAGCCCATGCCTCCCCTGCTGTGTGAGATTGTAATTGTAATTGACCAGAACAAGTCCTTACATATGAACCCTCTGTAAACTGCCCCCCACCCTGTATTAGCCAAGCAGAGGGATCTGGTTCCCACTCATGGGAGACGGCACTTTCAACCAAACCCGGTTAATATTCAAAGCCTCATTAAAAATGAATCAGTGGGCCGTTAAAAAAAAAGAAAGATATCCAGGCACATATGAGAAGACGAAATCCAGGCATTTATTTTTAATTATACTTTATGTTTTAAATTTGTCCAGAATGCTCCCCAAGCTCCTGTTGCAGTCAACTAAAGACACAAAAACGGTAAAATACCTACGTCGAGAGGGGTTGTAAACCCCCAAATTGGGGCAATCTCACACTGGATTGGTCCGGAGAGACCGTGGTTCATTTCTACTGCTGAAATATTCAAGAGCTTCTCATTGGCCTCAGAGGCACCGAGTAGGATCAGGCCGAGTGTTCATGTTCCAACAGACGGAGTTTAAAGTACAGCAGAGAAACTCTATAGAGAGGCTATAGAAAACACAAAAACAGAATATAGAATTCGTAGATCATGGATCTTCTCCTTGCCATGTCTGTCTGACCCTCTTCCCAAACACAATTTCTATAATGTCATTTATGAACGAGGCCAAAGAAGCCGCTGTGTGTCATCGGGACTCAGTGGACAGGCAGGAAATGAGGACTGACACATGACAGATTCTTAGGTTTGTGCAATCAGACAGCTTGAGCCCCAACACTCGGCTCGACGAAACCTTCTGCTCGACCCTCTACGTACCAAACAACCCACCGATCAACCGAGAGTTCGGGTGTCAATCCGGCAGAACGGATTATTAACTCTCCCATGAAGGGGTCAAGTCATATTCATCACCACTAATCAAGTCAGGCAGAGCACGAATAACATCATCACTCCAGGGTAAGATGGGGCAAGGGGTAAGTGTGTGTCTCCATACTGTTCAGTGACAAACATCTATTTGGTAAACTCATTCATAAACATACCAGAGTTGTCCTTTCTCTTTCTGCATATTTCCTCCAGGACATTTGCCCTAGAAAGCGCCCTATGAACCCATAACCTCATCGACCGCAAGGCCTCGCTCCAGCCTCGGGCGAATCACACGGCGAGTCGCTCAGGCAAGCAGGATCGACGGTTCAGTTCATCCACAATGCTGTTAGTGAACACTCAGATATGAACACCTGAGATATGAAAGCAGCTGATCTTCATCACCAGGTGAGAAAACACCAGCATCAAGAACTTGCAGATTTTTACCCAGGTGTAGTGTTGTGTCACCCTGAATGCCTCTTTGGTGAAGATATTGGAAAGTTAGAGCTTTGTGACACGGTGTGAATAATGAAGAATATAGGAGAACATTGTGGTGTGGTGACATGAAACTGATCTACTTGAACCATCTGATGTTGGCTATTTTCCTGACCAAATTTTTATCCCTTTATAGCTACATTTCATGTTCTAGATTATCCACAAAACCGGATAGTTATGTCTTCTCTTTAATTCTTTCTTGACATTACTTTGGCTTAGTCTCCTCTTTGGTGAAGATGTCAGAAAGTTACAGCATCCGTGTTAAATCTGTGTTTACTGGAAATTTATCTTTCATTTTATTGCCAAAACTTGAGATGTGATTAAATAGTTATCATGAAAAACTGATATGGAAAAAAAAAGACTGAGTTTAAAACGAGAAGCCATTCTCCTCTGGTTCAAAGGCAACACCTGAGGCATCATCACGTAATTATTAGCGAGTCTCAGGGTGCTGTACAACTGTATAGTTCCATTTTCCTCCTCGCAGTAAATCCTGGCACGTGCCGTAGTTCTCGCAGGATTTTTCTAAAGTTAACACACCCCGTGTGGCCACCTCTCCGACCCTCGCCCACACAGGCCCTGTAGAGAGCGTGTAGGGCGTGTAGGGCACCGGAGCTAGTGGATGAGTGGGCGAGGAGAGGGCACAGGCCTCAGTGTGTAGGCAGCCTGCGGGTTAAATTTTAACCAGCTCTGATCCGGACCCGAGACCCCCGGCTCTCGTTAAGACAGCCGTGATGGATGAGCTCAGTCATTGTGGCCAGTGTAGGGACTCCGGTTTGTAGAGCTGTAGGCCTCCTGTTAATCTGATCTTCCCATCCAGAACAGACAGCTGAGCAAAGCACCCACAAACAATAGGCCTTTTTTTTTTAAAAGAAATATGGCAGATCTGCAAGGGATAATGTCGAGATTTTTCATCTAAACTTGAAGAACTTTTTTTTAATAAATAGCACAATTCAGTGTTTGAGGTTTAAAAAAAATCTATATTTCCCATCTACATCTCATGTGCTACATCTTATTCCCAAACAAATACCTTTATATTTATAGGAAGAGCATCGTTTAGTGTTGATGTTGCCATGGGAACATTGGCAACATTTCTTTGAAGATTTCAGTCCAAGAAGAAGAGCCTAAAGATACAATGGTTTAAAACATTAACGTGATGCGTTCAAACTTCTGAATTGGACAAATCAATTGATTCTGATTCATTATTGGTTTTAAAGATTATTTTTTATTCCATTTATAAGAATCCATATGAGAGAAAAAAGCTTAATAACTGTTTGTTATAAAATTAAAATGATAATTACAATTTTTATGTGGCTGATAGCAGCTGATAAAACAACACAAAAAAATATGTTAAACATTCTTTAAATCCAACAAACACACACACACACACACACACACACACAGAAATACAGTTTATGTCATTTATTTATTTGTGTACATTAGTATTAATGTGTATGAGTTTCAGACATCAGAATTCTCATGGAAGCCTTTAAAAATGTTCCTGAAAGAGCAGTTCCTCTTGGAACATTTTATTAAAAGAAACACTTTGCTTTATGGTTCTACCTTTGAAATAAAAGTACAACGAAAAGCTAAAATAATAATAATTTAAAAAAAAAACCAGAGGATTAAATTTAGATATGTTCAGTGTTACAAGATGTGTTTAATTCACAGCAGAAAATAATCTAGACAGAATTTAGCTATATAGATAGATAGATAGAGAGAGAGAGAGAGAGAGAGAGAGAGAGAGAGAGAGAAAGCAAGAGCGCATGCCACACCTCTTTCACTTCATTTCGAAAAATTCCGCGCGGACTCATCTATCACGACGGCCTAAACCCGCTGCTGACACGAGGTTAACAACTTGACATAGACATGGAGCAGCGCATGGCTTCACAGCAGAGGGAGGGAGGGAGGGAGGGAGAGGGATAGAAGGATGGAGGGAGGGAAACAGGGAACGTGTGAAGTGACAGAGGGATGGTACAGGAGGTGCGGACAAAAACAGAGGTTTATAACCCGAACACGACGTGAATCCTGACCTCTGAACAAACACGCGAGAGCGAAGGAATGTCAATCCCCTTTATCTGTTCTCGTTAGCTCTTATCAGGTGTAAGAGAATTAGCCGAGAGGAATGCGACTTGAAAAGAACAAGAGAAGCTGGAAGTGAATTATGCGAGTTGCGGGGAATAAACGCGTCTCTTTCACCTTAAAACGAGTCCCCTTGGTGTTAGCATGAACGATGGCGCCTAGAGCAGGCCCCGGTTTTTAATTGCACTTAAAGCCGAATGGCAGAACATCAATCTTGATGAGTGGATCTGCATCCCTGCTCTCCCAGACCAATCTATCACCATCCACACACACACACACACACACACACACGCACACACACACATACATATAAATTACACAGACCCCATCTGCACGTTTGCGTGGTACTGACTCCCTCTTACAAGCCCCCGAGTCGACACTAACACAGTACACACTAGTGCTGATAATTTATCCCAGACACACACACACACACACACAATGGTTCTTGGAGAGCTGTGAGTTTAAGGTGGATGATGTCACAGTGATGTAACATGGTGCAGTTTTTGCACTCAGTAGAGTTCTTCCACAGTCGGTTGTGACGAGCGTGACAACCTGCTCAGGTATTTAACTACCACCACACTGCCACCACACAGAGCCTAGTCCTCACTTCAGAGTCTGTGTGTGTGTGTGTTCTGAATATCATGCAGAGGCATAGAAAAAAAGTCTAGGATGCTTCCATGGGAGTGAAAAGTTTCCTGAAGATGCACATAGAAAGCTGATGATGTAATTGAAATAAATGGGTCAACCGTAGGGGGGGGGGCAATAGATAAATAAATAAATAATAAAAAATAAAATAAACAAAAGAAGTGTTTTCAAAACAGTTTAAAACTAACATAATAATAATAATAATAATAATAATAATAATAATAATAATAATAATTATTATTATTATTATTATTATTATATCTGTTAAATAAATAAATAAATAAATTAATTAAAGAAGTGCTTTCAGAACAATTACATAATTAAAAACTAACATAATAATAAGAGTAAGAATAATAAGATTTAATAAGTAATAATAATTATAATATCTGTTAAAAAAAATAAAATAAAATAAATAAATAAGCACTATTGCATACCTTAAAGCGCTCTATCTAATGATAATTCATTTGTTTTAATCTGTTCTTCCTGAGAACTGACCTTTTTCACCACACGGTGCACGAATCATCGCTATTAATCACAGAAGAAAATTATTTCTTTATGTATATTTGCTGTAACGCTCCATTAAAATGCAATAACACTTTTGTTTGTCTGTAATTGTCTTCTGATTGGGTGACGGAAAAAAAGAAAAACTATTAAACAGCGATGCAGACGTCCGGTTTACTCACAAAACTATATCATTTTTTTCGTTCCCCATATTGTGTTTATTGAATCTCCACAGATGACAAATCGAAGGGAAAAGCCTTCTCGGAGATCTCATTAATAATCTCACATAAGCAACCTGGCGCACGTGTCGCTTCACGCCGCTGTAAATGTCGTTACAGTAACACGTTTCTGCAAACTCGCAGCTCTTTGGCACCGTTTCCTGGCAGACGCTTGTAGCTCTGCCATCTGCGTTCGGTCAGCAAGTGTCCATTCCATTATACATGTTTACTACAAGTACGAGTTCAAACTTATTACCAAATTTCTTACCTGAATATTATATACGGATATCATTTAATAAATCATATATATTACTAAAATATCAACCTTACAAATCTTTGGAATATCTATATAAAATTTTACAAACATAACATATCTAAAATGAAACATTCTGTTGTGCCAGACTTCCAAAAACACCTTAGCTTTTTATTTTTTTTTATATATTTATTTTTTAAATTTATGATAAATCTTAATCCGGCTGCATCATACAAGAACCTTAAATTTATTTATTTTTTCAGTATGAAATAATTTGTACCTAAATATTAAGTTTTTGTTCATAAACTTTTTGTTTTGTTTAGTTTTTTCAGGTGTTTTATTCAGGAATAAAGTTTTAGCAGTTTTTTTTTTTTCACTCATGTTATTCCTATGTAATTCATATATTCTTTAATAAATAAATAAGTTATAAAATATAAGTAAAAAATGTTAAATTTTAAGTAAACAATCTGCATGCTTTTTTTAATTATACATTTAGTAATAAAAACAAGAACAAACAAGTTATAAAGTTACATTAAAGTTTAATTTAAATGAACTAATAGTTAAATGAGTCAAATTTGATGCATGAGTCAAATGTCTGAATCGATTCCTGAATCATTTTGTGTGTGAATTAACACTGTGAAGCTGAAAAAGTGGAATTTTCCTAAAAAAAAAAAACAAAACTTTTTATCCGTTTATAGTTACAAGTACCTTTACATGCCTCTCCTTTTAATAAGACTCTTCACTTTTAATCATTACTCTTCACAGAAAATAACATATCAGTGATGTTTTTTAAAAATATATCCTTGTGAATGAACCGTTACTATAGAAACGATAGATCTAAACTTCCCGACCAATGAGAAGAGAGCTGTGAAAATGATAGTCAGAATAATATTTCACTAAAAAAGAAGATGGAAGCCTGAGAAAGAGAAAGAGAGCGCTACGTGTGAAGCCGTGGAGGATGAAAAATGAGAAGAGGATGAGGGAGTGGAGCAGTGGGTGGAGGAGCGGGGCTAAGGACCTGCTCTGGTCAGCTCTTTCCAATAGAGGGAACATGACGGAGTGGACGGCTTCTATGGGCTCGTCTCAATGGAGCTGCTTCCCCCTAACATGATAACTTTGATCCCCTGCGCTTCACACACCACTCAGCAATATTGTCTAACACCGCTGGGTTAATACTTTAACCAGCTCACGGCATGAGGCTGATAGAGTGTGTGTGTGTGCGTGTGTGTGTGGAGTCTGCATCTCAATCAGCCAGCATTCCAGAGCTAACAGGAGAAAGACGGCCGTCCATCAGGACAGAACGGGTAAAGGAAATTTGTCAGCGTTATTTGCTATTCTACGTAGAAGTCGATGAATCACCCAAGGAACCGGTTTATTACCCACAACCTCACCAGGCGAGGAGATGAGTCTCAGACGTGATGGGGTCTCAGACGTGATGGGGTCTCAGACGTGATGATGGTCTCAGTTTTTTTTATTAGCTGACATTTAAACCATAACTGAGGTTCTGAGGTTGGACACTTCATGGATTTTTGTGTTTGTGCTACGAACAAAAGGCACAAATTATTAAATATTGTTTAAGTTACACCAATAAAGGATAGGTATTAATGTACACGAACGTGACGAGTGAAAAAAGTCGTAAAATTCATAAATTGTAACACCGCAAACATTTACGAACATTTACATTCTTCACTGCAAACAAAATATCAATAAAGGAAAACATTTAAGGAGTTAAAAAAAAGAAAAAGTACAAGAAAATTCAAGCGATATACGTCAATTATAAATATATAGTGAACAAAATATCAATAAAAAAATGTGTTGGGAACACCTCATACTTTTTATCTGTTTCTACAAACACGTTAGTTCCTGTTCTCACTTATCTTACAGCAGCTATAAACCGTTGCTCTCTCTCTAAGTTAATAAAAGTTAAAATTAAAAAAATAAATGAATAAAAAACGTCGCTTGTCGTGTTACCGAAAAACCGCAAAGAAACGTGAACTCGTCTCTGTAAATGAATCCTAACAGCAGGAATAGCATGAATTGGAAAAATGAAATGAGGAAATGAGGAATCTTGTGTTGGAGAGCGGAAGGTTTTGCGTTCTCGATGCTAGCTAAGATTAGAATAGTTACAAAAAAAATTCAGTAAATTCTCAGAAAATTCCAATTATTATTTAAATGCGTCATTTATAAAAATTTATAAATGTTAGTGTAGATAATGTCCAGGCTTTTAGGTTCAGGATCTTTTAATAAATAATATAACAATAAAATTATTAAAATAAAATAAAATAAAATAAAGGCTTTTCTCTTCCTTCTTCTTATTCACTAGCTAAAATTAGATTTATTTTTATATCACAAATTTATATCACAAATGTAAATGTGATATGAATTTATCCGGTGTAGAAATAAGATTCTTTTTATTTTAAGATGCAACACTGTTTAATGCCGCGCCTCTAAAGTGCTGATTTATATCACACTTATTATCCGTCTCTGCTTTAATTAAACCATATTAAACTTTTATTTTACTGTGAAACTTTGTTATGAAGGTATTTTGAGCGTACTTGACATCGCTGGCATATACCCGTGTGTGTGGTGTGTTTAGTTGTGTTGTTGTGCACACGTGTTGTGTTATACTGTATGCTCTGGTATCACATTCCATCACATAGACAGAAAAGAGAGAGAGAGAGAGAGAGAGAATCGCTCATCAAGCGTGTGACAGCGGGGGGAAATCCTCACTTCCTGAAGATGACAGCGTACACAATGGCCGATTTGCGCGTCCTCATCGCAGCTAAAACAGGCCAGGTTAATGATTGTGTACCAACAGCTGAGCTACGGGATACAGAGACATGAAGAGAGGGAGGGAGCGAGGGAGAGAGGGAGGGAGAGAGGGATGGAGGGAGGGAGACTATCAATTACATCCACTTAAAACACCATTACATCCAAATTAGTCTTTTATGGCTTTTCTGTCACAGCTTTAAAGCAGCATTTTGGGGGAAAAATGCTGTTTTGTGCATTTCTAATTTTTTAACCTTACAGCACATGTTCAGTGCAAAAGTTTGTACACCCCCTTCTTTACCCTGGTTTATGGGACCATATGATGCTGCGTCCAACCAGTGATTTCAGGTTGTTTTCGTGTTTGTTTTGGTGAAATTTTGAGGTCGAATCAGCTGTCAGGACGTCCAAATCCGAAAACATTGCCGAGCTGAAGAAGGAAATCAAATGACTATAGGAATATAGAAAAAACTGCAAATGTTGGATTGGTTCAGTATTCCTATTTTAATCTATGTAATTCTTCTTACGTATATGAATAATAAGGAATGTCGGTAGGGCACGCACTAACTTTTGCCCTCGCCTCTAGTTTATGGATCTCACGCTACACGCTCATAAAGTCTCTCTCTCTCTTTTGACCAATAAGGACAGAGTTAACTAGCGTAACGAACCCCTGGCATCAGCATAATACTTGAACCGTGCTTGCTGAGCTTATCGCTAATCCTGGTGATGTTTTTTCCCTCATTATGAGCCAATGAAATCAGAAGACTGGATCATAAGACGCTGTAGGGATGACCTTCGCCCTCCGGAGATGAGCCATCCAACATGGAGGGTGGTAAGGTTGGATGAGCAAGTCCTCAACAAGGGCAAAGTCAATCAGCCTGATTATTAACCACAACCATGAACAACAGTAAATATATACGCATTCAGATTCACAGAAATTTCTAGAACCGTATCGCCGAGATCGGTTTATTTAAATGCTGTATTTAAAAATATTTATAGCCTCACTGGTTCTGGATTCTGATTTGTCAGATGCGCTATATTGCCAAAAGTTTTGGGACACCCCTCCGAATCATTGAATTCAGCCATTGTTTTTCAGTGGTTGCGAGCCAGCTTCAACTCTGGGAAGGCTTTCCACAATGTTTTGGACTGTGTTTATAGACAAGAAGACCTTGCTTTGGTCACTGGTGTGCAGTCATGTTGGAACAGGAAGGGGTCATCCCAAAACTGTGCCCACAAAGAGCATGAAATTGTCCAAAATGTCTTGGTATGAAGCTGAAGCATTAAGAGTTCCTTTCACTGGAACTAAGGGGCGGAGCCCAACCCCTGAAAAACAACACCTGAACTCAATGATCTGGAGGGGTGTCCCAAAACTTTTGGCAATATAATGTAGCAGCAGCCTCAAAAACAATTTGCAGGAGTTTATTATGATGTTTTCATTACACAGGACTTTTACCCTGCTTTGTGCTTTCTCTGGTAAAGGAAAGACTGTTTATAGCTGCTACAATGGAACTGAGAACTTGTTCAGCTATAAATGGATTAAAAAATAGTCCAGATAGAGTGCTGCAGAAATGTGTTTTGTTTTTTTCACTTCCTGTTCCAGCATCCTGAAATCAACGTGTTTTTGGTTAAGTACCTGATAGAAGGTCTGTGCTTAACACAAGCTCGAGTTATTTCTATTCTAGAACATTCTATAAAACTCATCAGTAACACCTCACTCGTCATTCTTAAAAAAAGGTGATGGATAAACGACTTTAATTCCCTTCACTGTTGATCATCGAACATCTTTCCCATGTCTCACTCCACAGTGGAGGTTAATATGAAGCTCATATGAAAGTAGACACTCAGGACTTAAAGAATTTGTCGTGTTTCAGAAGGATCTCTGGTTTTAACCTACTAGAGGAGATATATTCATAGAAAAGTTCCAAAAAAAAACTAATTGTGTTCAGGACAAATGTTTGTATCTTCAAAGTAAATGTTGATCTCAAACCCATTTCTGCTCTCTGAGATGTTCTCCAAGGGCTTGTTCATCTGAAAAGCAGCTCAGATTTCATCTTCAACCAGTACAATTCTACAACCAGTACAATTCTACAACCAGTACAATTCTGTGTAAGGTTCTCCAACAGAGGGAAAAACACACGTCTAAAACACACTGAAACAGACAGACTCGTTTTAGATCAGACTCACGACTGGTCAGAACATCTTTCCCATATCCCATAAGCATCACGTGACCGTGTGTGTGTGTGTGTGTGTGTGTGTGTGTGTGTGTGTATGTGTGTGTGTGTGGTGTAGATCATTTATAGCCTTTATAACGATTGTATTTCAGCTTCAAATCTCATCAAAGTGTGAAGATTATCTTGATAAAGAAATCATTTTGTGCAATAATAATAATAATCTAAAATCCAGTGGAGAAATCCAAGGGAACTATAACGTCTCTCTGTATTAACATAACGATTTAACTGTGGAATAAAACGTACAAAACCTCCTCTGCTTCATCACGTCACTCTGTCGTTGATTAATTTCCTGTAACCGAATGACCCGAATCAGTGCTTTAATATGTTATTGCTCCTGATTATGAACTGAACTGGTTATGACACTGAGGATCGCCATCGTGTTCCCAAAGGCATGTTTTTGTCCCCTTTCCGCCCTCCTGCTGAGTTTCTGCCCCCTCATTACTGCCCCCCCGCCTCCTCACTCACCCCCTCCCCTCCCCTTTCCTTTACCAATCAATGATTAACTTAAGTCGCTGATCAATGATTCTGCTGACTCTGATACATCAGAGGAGTCTTGCAGCTGCCATGTATAGGAAGCTTCCAGTCTTTGCAGCGAGTGACGGAGCACATCCTATTCTGTCAAACCCGCTCGCCCTTCCCCTCCACACCACCCCTCTCTCTCTCTCTCTCTCTCTCTCTCTCTCTGAGTGATGGGGCGCCCGTTGGTCCCTGGTCCACGCCTGTGTGGGCGTCGGAATGGACACTCGGCTTCCTAACGCTAAAAAATAAAAGGATGAAGAATCACATTAAGGGAAAAAGGGACAAGAACTTTCTCATGACCTGCCTCGTCCAACTGAACACAGACCCCAGATTTGTTTTGTTTGTGTTTCTCTCTCCTCTTTTCCCAGATGAAAAGTTAAAAGACAGATAGCTTTATGTTCTGCAGCCTGACCATCTCTCTCTCTCTCTCTCTCTGTCTCTCTCTCGC
>NC_080724.1:22345000-22385000 GCF_019097595.1 Hemibagrus wyckioides
ATCCACGGTAAAAGGCTGGTAGTCCAGAAATGTCCAGCATTTTTGTGTCCATTAAAAACAACGCTCTGTCCAGCCCCAGTCCTTGAACTGTGCGTAGTAGTCCACTGGCTGCTGCTCTCCATACTAAGTCTCCGGGTCCAGTGAGGAGTCTCTGGATGAACTGGAGGCGGAAGGCTGCGGCTCTGCTGGACAGCTGGACCAGCCCCGTCCTCCTTCCTCCTTCGGCAGATGAAGCACACTCTGTGGAATCCAGTGTAGACCGTCCCAGAAGAAGTCCACCAGCAGGGCCTGGATGTTTGCCAGCAGGTTCGGCGGCGGATCCACGCATGCCAGCTTGTGCCAGAGGGACGACGCGGCGAGGTTGTTGATGACCAGCGTTCTCCCCCTGTAGGACATCTTTGGAACCAGCCGCTTCCACCTGCTCAGTCTGCCCTTCACCTGCTCTACAGAACCTTCCCAGTTTTTACTTAAAACTCATTGTTCCCCAGGTAGACACCCAAATGTTTAAAACCACCTCTTTTCCATGCTAAGCCTCCTGGTAGTGACGGTTGCCCACCTTCCCACCCCCCAACTAAACTGGCTTCACTTTTAGACCAGTTAACTTTGGCAGAGGATAAAATTTGAAAGTCATTTAAAATATCAGTTAAAACATTGACATCATTCTGTGTGTTTATCATCAGAGAGAGAGAGAGAGAGAGAGAGAGAGAGAGAGACGGAGAGACAAACACACACATGCAGAGAGAGAGAGAGAGAGAGAGAGAGAGAGAGAGACAAACACACACATGCAGAGAGAGAGAGAGAGAGAGAGAGAGACGGAGAGACAAACACACACATGCAGAGAGAGAGAGAGAGAGAGAGAGAGAGAGAGAGAGACGGAGAGACAAACACACACATGCAGAGAGAGAGAGAGAGAGAGAGAGAGAGATGGAGAGACAAACACACACATGCAGAGAGAGAGAGAGAGAGAGAGAGAGAGAGACAGAGAGACAAACACACATGCAGAGAGAGAGAGAGAGAGAGAGAGACGGAGACACAAACACACACATGCAGAGAGAGAGAGAGAGAGAGAGAGAGAGAGAGAGACGGAGAGACAAACACACACATGCAGAGAGAGAGAGAGAGAGAGAGAGAGAGAGAGAGACGGAGAGACAAACACACACATGCAGAGAGAGAGAGAGAGAGAGAGACGGAGAGACAAACACACACATGCAGAGAGAGAGAGAGAGAGAGAGAGAGAGGGAGAGAGAGACGGAGAGACAAACACACACATGCAGAGAGAGAGAGAGAGAGAGAGAGAGAGAGGGAGAGAGAGACGGAGAGACAAACACACACATGCAGAGAGAGAGAGAGAGAGAGAGGGAGAGAGGGAGAGAGAGAGAGGGAGAGAGAGACGGAGAGACAAACACACACATGCAGAGAGAGAGAGAGAGAGAGAGAGAGGGAGAGAGAGATGGAGAGACAAACACACACATGCAGAGAGAGAGAGAGAGAGGGAGAGAGAGATGGAGAGACAAACACACACACACAGAAAAACATACACACACATATATATATATATATACACTGTATTTTTTGACACACACAGAGGATTGTGGGATTTTTAAGAAAGCGAAGGATTTGTGTAATCTGGTTTAAAAGAAAAATCAGATATTTAGAAATAAATGTAATATCTCAATTTAATATTTATCTTATATTTAAAAAAGTGAAACATGAGATATTATTTATTTATAAATATTTATAAATATAAATTTGTTTTTTTCTCTCTCTTTGTCCCTGAATACCTCTGCAGTATTTAAAACACTTCCCTTGATCCACTTCTATAGATGATTCATAGATGATTCATAGATGATTCATAGATGATTTATAGATGATTTATAGATGATTTATAGATGATTTATAGATGATTTATAAACCCAGACACAGACATGTAGATATTACAATTAATTAATAATTAAGATTCAAAGATTTTCAGCTTTCTCCTCTGATGTTCAGGAGGGTCATGAAAACCCAGAACTCGAGAACTTCTGTACTCCTCTGAGCCGATCTGAACCGGATCGAAGCGGACCGGCCGGCGTCTTCCCTCCGCTCCGTGTTTCTCCTCGTCCCGTTGGGACAGCGTGGCCCCGCCCCTCTGGCGTCATCACAGGAACAAACGTCAAAGCCCAGCGTGATTTTTTTTGTCTGTCCATCTCCCTGAGCAACACTGAGGAGAAAAAATGTGAACAGATAGTGAGAGAGATAGAAGTAAAGAAAGAAAGAAAGAAAGAAAGAAAGAAAGAAAGAAAGAAAGAAAGAAGACAAAAACAAGGCAGTGAAGATGTGGCAGGAATCTGCTGATGGCACAAACGCATAGAAGATGGAGATGAAAAACAATAAGAGGCTGTCAGACACACGGGTTCTCGCTTCCTTTTGTTAGAAAGAGGGGGATTTAACTCACACCCACACCTACACACGCCCACACTCCCCCCCCCCACACACACACTCCACGTTAATGTTTAGTTAGGGTGTGAGGTGAGGTAAAGGAGATCATTTCTACATGACAGAACATCACTGATACGATGGAAATGTCAATCGGAGAAAGAAACAAAGGTTTAGCGGTTTAGAGATCTTCCCTGGGTTCCTGTCCGGTTCCTCGGCAGCACCCTGAAGACACCTGCCTTTTCTGTCAACATAAAAACATCTAAACTCGACAGGAACATCGTCTCGTTCTTCACGTCTTCGGCGTCGGCGGTTAATTATTCATCCGAGAGAAAGAAGAGGAGGAGAGTGAGAGGCGGTGGAGGAGGACGGAGGAGCAGACAGGAGCATGGAGGAGGCAGGGAAGAGAAGATTGACAGATATGCCTGCGTCATCTCTTCTGAAAAGACGGAGAGAAAGACGGAACACGGCGCCACCTCAGCTAAGGAAAGTGGTCATGGTTAATTATTGGGACGCGGCTATTCATCTATTCAGCGCTGAAGAGCCCCAGAGGGACGCCGCTGAGCTCAGCGCCTGCTGCTTCACACTCAAACCTATCATCAGACCTGAGGAACTTTCCAGAACTTCAGTCAGGCCATGACCACACACCCCACACACTCCACACACTCCACACACCCCACACACCCCACACACCCCACACACCCCACACACCCCACACACCCCACACACTCCACACACCCCACACACCCCACACACTCGACACACTCGACACACCCCACACACCCCACACACTCGACACACTCGACACACCCCACACACTCCACACACTCCACACACCCCACACACCCCACACACTCCACACACTCCACACACCCCACACACTCCACACACCCACACACTCCACACACTCGACACACCCACACACCCCACACACTCCACACACCCCACACACCCCACACACTCCACACACTCGACACACCCCACACACTCGACACACTCCACACACTCCACACACTCCACACACCCCACACACTCCACACACCCCACACACCCCACACACTCCACACACTCCACACACCCCACACACTCGACACACTCGACACACTCCACACACTCGACACACTCCACACACCCCACACACTCGACACACTCCACACACCCCACACACTCCACACACCCCACACACTCCACACACTCCACACACTCGACACACTCGACACACCCCACACACTCCACACACCCCACACACTCGACACACTCGACACACTCGACACACTCCACACACCCCACACACCCCACACACCCCACACACCCCACACACTCGACACACTCGACACACTCGACACACTCCACACACTCGACACACTCCACACACCCCACACACTCGACACACTCCACACACCCCACACACTCCACACACCCCACACACTCCACACACTCCACACACTCCACACACTCGACACACCCCACACACTCCACACACCCCACACACCCCACACACTCCACACACTCGACACACTACACACACTCGACACACCCCACACACTCCACACACTCCACACACTCGACACACCCCACACACTCGACACACTCGACACACCCCACACACTCGACACACTCGACACACCCCACACACTCCACACACTCCACACACCCCACACACTCCACACACCCCACACACTCCACACACTCGACACACCCCACACACTCCACACACTCGACACACCCCACACACTCGACACACTCGACACACTCCACACACCCCACACACCCCACACACTCCACACACCCCACACACTCGACACACTCCACACACCCCACACACTCGACACACTCCACACACCCCACACACCCCACACACTCGACACACTCCACACACCCCACACACCTCACACACCCCACACACTCCACACACCCCACACACCCCACACACTCCACACACCCCACACACTCGACACACTCCACACACCCCACACACCCCACACACTCCACACACCCCACACACTCGACACACTCCACACACCCCACACACTCCACACACCCCACACACTCGACACACCCCACACACCCCACACACCCCACACACTCGACACACTCCACACACCCCACACACTCCACACACTCGACACACCCCACACACTCGACACACCCCACACACCCCACACACCCGACACACTCGACACACTGCACACACACCCCACACACTCGACACACCCCACACACTCCACACACCCCACACACCCTACACACACCACACACTCGACACACTCCACACACCCCACACACCCCACACACTCGACACACCCCACACACTCGACACACTCCACACACTCGACACACCCCACACACTCGACACACTCGACACACCCCACACACTCGACACACTCCACACACCCCACACACTCCACACACTCCACACACCCCACACACTCGACACACTCCACACACTCCACACACCCCACACACCCCACACACTCCACACACCCCACACACTCCACACACTCGACACACCCCACACACCCTACACACCCCACACACTCGACACACCCCACACACTCCACACACCCCACACACTCCACACACCCCACACACCCTACACACTCCACACACCCCACACACTCGACACACTCCACACACCCCACACACTCGACACACCCCACACACTCGACACACCCCACACACCCCACACACTCGACACACTCCACACACCCCACACACTCCACACACTCGACACACCCCACACACTCCACACACCCCACACACTCCACACACTCCACACACCCCACACACTCGACACACCCCACACACTCGACACACCCCACACACTCCACACACCCCACACACTCCACACACCCTACACACTCCACACACCCCACACACTCCATATACTCCACACACCCCACACACTCCACACACCTCATACACTCGACACACCCCACACACCCCACACACTCGACACACCCCACACACCCCACACACTCCACACACCCCACACACTCCACACACTCCACACACTCCACACACCTCATACACTCGACACACCCCACACACCCCACACACCCCACACACTCCACACACCCCACACACTCCACACACCCCATACACTCCACACACCCCACACACTCCACACACCTCATACACTCCACACACCCCACACACTCGACACACCCCACACACTCCACACACCCCACACACTCCACACACCCCACACACTCCACACACCTCATACACTCCACACACCCCACACACCCCACACACTCCACACACCCCACACACCCGACACACCTCATACACTCGACACACCCCACACACTCCACACACCCCACACACTCCACACACCCCACACACTCCATACACTCCAAACACTCCATACACTCCACACACTCCACACACCCCACACACTCCACACACCCCACACACCCCATACACTCCACACACCCCACACACTCCACACACTCCACACAGCCCACACACTCCATACACTCCACACACTCCATACACTCGCACACACACTCACCTCACACACCTCACACTCACCTTACACTCGCACACACACACTCAAACTCACCTCACACTCACATCCACATTCACCTTACACTCACACACACACTCATGCTCATGCTCACCTCACACTCACCTCACACACTCACACATACCTCACACTCACCTTACACTTGCACACACACTCGCCTCACACTCACCTCACATTCGCACACACACGCTCACACACACCTCACATTAACACTCACATTCACACTTACCTCACACTCACTCACCTCACACTCACACCACACACTCACTCACCTCACACTTACCTCACACTTCAGATCCCAAGATCCTTTACATGTCTAATATACATACACACACACATGCATAAAAATACACACACACACAGAGAGAGAGAGAGAGAGAGAGAGAGAGAGAGAGACACACACACACACACATTCTAAATCACCCCTCAGTATAAAGTACACACACTCTCTCTCTCTCACACACACACACAGCTCTCCCTGGCCTTCTCTACCTCCTTTTTCTCTTTGATTGCAGTCGTTCTATTGTGCAGTAAAAAGTGCCACAGTTAGCTGAAGTGTCAGTCAGGGTCCGTACACCTCCACAAACACGCGGCTCAATCATTAACGCGCAGGTACGGAGCCCTGCTGCTGATGTGGAAGCTCATTTGGAAGACAATGGCTGCCTTTCCCCCGCCCCTCATTTAACTTGTCAAGGCAGTCAAAGCACCTTAGCTGGCGGATTCAGACGCATCAGCACCGCATGACGTCAATTACCCACAACAACAGAGCGGCTCTCCCAGGAATATGCAGAAAATCTCTGTCCAGCTTCCCTTGTCTGAATTCCGATCGGCCAGAAGACCGATGTTGATTAGATCAGCTAGCTCGGAGGTTCGTTTTTTTATTAATGCACTCCTTCTGAATGGTTATCGTTTCTATAGCAATGGCTTGCAGGGTTTCTGTCAGTGTCTCTGTGACACTGTGTCTCCAGCATCAGAGGTAAAGTTATACAGAATGCAGCAAAAACAGGAAGTGACCCTGAATGCAGCTAGAAACAGTGTAACTCCACTTCCTGACTGTTGATTATTTTCCCAGAACAGCTCCACACACGCTGAGTTATTCTCCACATGTTCTAATCACACTTCACACATGCTGTATCGGCATCACACAATTGACTACATAAATGCACAATATAATTACACTCTCCGCTCTCACCCAAATGAGGATGGGTTCCCTTTTGAGGCTGGTTCCTCTCAAGGTTTCTTCCTCATACCATCTAAGGGAGTTTTTCCTTGCCACAGTCGCCTCAGTCACCTCAGGCTTGCTCACTTGGGATAACATCTAGGACTGTCTGTCTGTCTGTCTGTTTATATGTTTGTTGTTTCTCATGTAAAGCTGCTTTGAGACAATGCTCTTTGTTAAAAGCGCTATACAAATAAAATTGAATTGAATTGAACTTCTGTACATTTCACACTATGACCACATATGACTGGGTGGTGCGGCGACGCTTTAGTGCTTTACTCTGTCTAGTCTCTGCTCAAATGGATCAGATTCAAAGCCTGGAATTTTACGCTAATCTCGTTGTCGATAACATCACGCTAACTAGCCGTGCCGTAACTCAACGTTGTGCAGCTGCATTGCATTCTGGGACTTTTTAATCTGCTTGACATTGACGCTTTATGGATAATGAAACCTGACCGTTAGAGAAATCATGCTAATTGTGTTTGTTTTATTAAACATCAGAATATTGGGGGGAAATTAGGAATATTTTCAAAAATAAGGAACAATGAGGACAAATTAGGAATGTTTAAAAATTAGAAAGAATGAGGAAAATTTTGGAATATTAAGAAAAATTACAAATAATGAGGAAAAATGAGGAAAAATGAGGAAAATAGCATCAGCCACCAAATTAGCACCAAATTCTCAGAACACATGATGAATATTTCTGTAGATTTCTACACACACACACACACACACCTCATTTACACCTTCTTTTTTATTGGCACAAATCTACACACAACACAGTTCATGGCAGGTTGGATGCAGGTTGTACAAAAGCCCATGGCAACGGAGGCGCTATTCATTTCGAGACAAAAAAAGGGGGCAAAGGGGTTGTCACGGAGACGAGGGGTGGGGCGACCTGTGAGTGTTGGTCCTGAAGGTTTAAGTAACTAATACATCATAGTGTGTGGATAAGTAAGTCTTGCGTGAGGTGTGTGTGTGTGTGTGTGTGTGTCAGTGTCTCATGTTGAAGGAAACAGAGATGTATCCAAAAAAATATAAAAATAAATAAATAAATAAATAAAACATTCCCGAAACCCTGCTGTCATCCATCAACAGTTGCGACGTGTCTGGCTTAATCCGGTTTGTGACAGACACAACAACATTATGCTCAAAGCGTCCCTTTTTTTATGGAGCCGGTGATTGATTTCCTCTCCGTTCCCATACTGTCCACACACTGATATTCACCAGATATTTACCCCCCCCCTTCCTCCTCGGAAAAAAAATTAAAAAAGAGGCGTGTGTAAGGGCCGAAGAGAAGAAAACAAACCGCGACAATCCGCATGTGGAGTCCGGGCGTCGCTCCAAGAGACACGGGGAGACGACAAAGCACAAATATTGTACTAAAAGAGATGTTCTGCAACATTGAGAGTTAATTAAGAGGAACTGTGTGTGTGTGTGTGTGTTTTAGAGAGAGACTAGGAGTAGGACAGGAGGGAGTTCTCCATGTTCCAGCGCTTATTGGAAAGAGAAGAACAGCTCTACCTAATCTGGCTGTGTGTGTGTGTGTGTGTGTGTGTGTGTAGGAGGCAGCCAGTCTCAGGCATAATTAAGGGCTGTTTTGGGAGTGAAACTGCCTCCTGTGTCGGACGCAGCAGCCTCCGCGGCCATCTCTCCCCAGCTCACACCCTTCTTACACAAGTATCCGAATTTCAAATGGAAAAATTAATGTGAGAATAATAACCGAGGGCTGTGCCGTGCCGCACACACACACACACACTCACACACACACACACACACACTCACAGACACACACACACACACACACATCCTTTTACTTATTCCGCAGAAAAGAGTAGCTCTCGGCTCCACAGAGATTTCACATAAAAGATGGAACTTTTCAGTGTATGTTTAGTGAATCGACTCGTTTGAATCACTCCATTAAATGATTCTTTTTGATTCACTGATTCGTTTACAGAAATGTCTAATCACAATGCAGGCAAAAAGCAGGATTTAAAGTGTGTGATGATTTCAGTAAGAGCAAAAATACTCAGGTTATAGGTACTCGGGTTATAGGTACTCAGGTTATAGGTACTCGGGTTATAGGTACTCGGGTTATAGGTACTCGGGTTATAGGTACTCAGGGGTTATAGGTACTCGGGTTATAGGTACTCAGGTTATAGTTACTTGGGGGTTATAGGATTCATGATTAAAGAAATGAACTTTATCACTTTTATCACATTGTGTTTTTTTTTTTTCACAAAGTGAGGTGGAAAAGCCATTAAAGGATCAGCATCAGGGGTTGTGGGGTCAGTGATGTGTGGTCTGGATGATGCAAAATAAATGAAATGTTGGAAATCTGACCTGAAAAGTAACTGATTTTTCATCTGGGGAAAATCCACATGTGAGGAAACGGTGTGATGTGAAGAAGGTGTGAACTGTACAGGTGTAAACTTTACACCCAAGTGATGTCATAGTTCACCTGCAAATATAAATCTCAAAAATTAAACTGAATGACTTCATCTCTCTCTCTCTCTCTCTCTCTCTCTCTCTCTCTCTCTCTCTTTCTCACTCTCTCTCTCTCTCTCTCTCTCTATCACTCTCTCTCTCTTTCTCACTCTCTCTCTCTCTCTCTCTCTCTCTATCACTCTCTCCGTCTCTCTCTCCCTCACTCTCTCTCACCCTCCCTCTCTCTTTCTCTCTCTCTCATGCTCTTCTCTCTTTCTCCTTCTCTATTCCTCTCTAGCACTCTCCCTCTCTCTCTCTCCTGGAGAGTCACAGGAACTCATCGGATGGATTCTGGCGTTATTAAATGAAAGGTAAGTCTTTTTCCCGCTCTCGGGTGGAATGATATGAGGAGATAGGAAGAGTGCGGAAGACAAGGAAACAGATACGGTGTAGAAGCCGGGGAAGCCCTCTGGCCTGATGTTTAAACGTTTGAAAGAGGGAAAAAATGTGCCATGAGGCTCATCGCTCTGCGTCTTGGGCCTGGTTTTTCTCCTGATGTGGAGGAATTTAGCGATGTGTGCAAAATCACAGAGAGAGAGAGAGATTTGAGGATAAATATATCTCTAGCGTAATGAAGGTTCATCAGATTCGTCTAAATTAAAATAAACAGCAGAGTAAACGAAGGCCAGATGATCTGACCCCAAAAACTGACCTGTACATTTAAACTTGCTTCCTTCACACCAAATATGGTCATGCTAACAGCTTAGCATCCTGTTTTATCAGAAATGTGTGAAACGAATTTAAAATCTGCAATGAAAGTGATGATGATGGTGATGAAGGAGAAGTCAGAGGTGAAGCTGGTGAAGGTTACAGCTGCTGCAGTTTATTCTCACTTCATATGAGGTGCTAATGCTAATAATAAGAAGGTTTTTTTATTTGTTAAATGTTTCCGTTGCAGTTTGTTTTTCCCGAAATATCAGATATCATAACTTTCTTTCTCGGAATCTAACGATTTTGTTTTTGCAATATTTTAATTTTGGTCTCAAAATTAAGAATTAAGCTCAATATACTCCAACTTTATTTTTCAAAATATTCCGACTTTATTCTAAAAATATTTAGAAATAATTTCAAATATATTCTGACTTTATTCAGAAAATATTTCCACATAAATATTCTGAATTTTTCCTGAAAATATTCAGAAATTATTCAGAAAATATTCAGAAACTATTCTGACTTTATTTTGAAAATTTGCTAATTTTTTCTTAATTTTATACTCAAAATGTAAAATGTTAAAGCTTTGTTTTTTTGTTTTTTTTTTGCTCTCTAAATCTTTTTTAATACTTGTTATTTTAGTTTTATTTTATTTAGTTTTATTTTATTTTATATTTATTTTATTTTAATTTTTATTTAATTTTATTTAATTTATTTAAAATACCTTCCTGAACATACCTTCATAAGGTGTTTGGCTAAACCAAATTTTTAAAAAATTCTGCCAGATTTGGAAACCAAATCGATTATCTTAGTGCTTGTGTAAATGTGATGATCGAAGCTAAACAATCGTGAACCATCGAGAATGTTCACAACCGTCACGTTTAGCCACGCCCACAAAACTCCATTAAACATGTTGTGTTGTTATGGCGCCCCCTGGAGGCTCAGAGGCTCTAAACATAACATCTGTTGAAATCCAAGAACAGCTCTGTAACATGAACACATCCTCACTAAGTGTGTAAAGAAATCCCGAAATCTCACCCAAACACAGAAACACGGAGCCGGCGCTAAAGAAAGGACTCGCTAATTACAGTTCAGAAGATTCTGTGTGACACATCCTGAGTTTATTTAGCCTTTTAGTTTATTTCTGCAGCTCTTCAGCTCTGTCTTTTGGCTGAGATTCCAAACACAGGGCTACAAAATAATCCTGAAAACACATGAGATGTGTTTGATTCACTTCCTGCAGGCCACTGTGAATTGAATGGACTCTGAATCGACTCACCTGCAGGAAGTGAATCAATCATGTTGTTTGTTTCTGGTTGCAGGATTTTTTTGTAGATGTTCTGCTAATCTACGTTGCTGAGCCAAAGTTCAGAGCTGTAGAGGTGCAGAAAATTTCTTCTACAAACTTGGACTGAAAAAAAAAAATCCTAGATGTGATGTTTTAAAAAATGTTTAAAAGATGTTTTTTAATTATTACGTTTTATGTGAAAACAAACCAAACCCAAAAGCTGATGAACACTTCACAGTATAATTTCACTGGGATTTTTACTCTCTTGCTCGGTTTTTAAATCTAAAATACCTTCGCAGTGCCTCACACTTATCCGAGAAACTTCAGAAACTGTGAAAGAACACGACCAAATGAACTTCCAGCCCGTTTAGCTAACTTCCTGTCTTCTTCTGGTGTCAGTGTCTGTCTCCGTGACACCCAAGTTCCTCTACAAGAACTCACGAGGAGACGAATGGCTCGTCTCCTTCCCTTCCAGCAGGTGCAGCTTCCTTTAGATTGGATACGGATGTGAAAAATAAAAGAAGGATAAATCGGATTCTGATGCTGACACAAAAGCGATGAGACGCAGCTCCTCCCGCAGCAAGCGCTTTTTCCCGCAGGGTCGTGTCGAGATAATTAGCGCCTCCCCACAGCCTCCAGACTCCACAAGCTTTCTAATCCCCGCATCAAAGACCAGACGTGACGAACTTTATGAAATTTTTATTCGCTATGTTCACTTTCCTGCTCTACGCCTGTCTCTGACACAAAGAGGAAGAAAAAAGAAGAAGAAGAGGACACATCCGCGATTCCTTCCTTCCTGCCTGCGAGCGCTGCGACGGTGCTTTAGCATCTAACATCTAAGTGCTAACATCCGAGCTGCCAGGAGCAATAAAAAAAAATGATCTGGAAAAAAGATGAAGAAAGTTAGAGTTGAAGTTGTGGCTCAGAGGCCTGGTGATGATCGTTTAACTCATTAACACAGCAGAACAGAACCAGGAACATCAGGACATCAGGTTCATTTCTTCATGGACTCATTTTACATTTACATTTATATTTCTGGTATTTGGCAGATGCTCTTATCCAGAGCGACATACAAAAGTGCTTTAAGTCTCTATCATTGAAAACATTAACACTGGGTCAGTAGATTACAGACTCAGGAGACCATTAGCCTACAATTGGGTGGTTTTTTTAAACATATAATACGTAAACAGGGAAAGATAAGAGCTAGTTTAAGTGCTTCAGGAAGAGGTAGGTCTTAAGACGTCCTTTGAAGACGATCAGTTCATTCCACCACCTCGGTGCCAGAACAGAGAACCTCTGACCCTGAGAGATGGTGGGACCAGTCGGGCAGTGCTAGTGGACCTGAGGGAGTGAGGTGCAGTGTGAGGAGTAATAAGATCTTTGAGGTAAGATGGAGCTGGTCCATTCTTGGCTTTGTAGGCAAGCATCAGTGCTTTGAATCTGATGCAGCTCCCGGAAGCCAGTGGAGGAGCAGCAGTGGGGTGGTGTGGGAGAACTTAGGCAGGATAAAGACAAGCTGTGCAGCTGCATTTTGGATCATTTGCAGTGGACGAATTGCATTCAGAGGAAGACCTGCCAGTAGAGAACTGCAGTAGTCCAGTCTCGAAATGACCAGAGTCTGAACAAGCACTGTGTGGATAGAAATGGTCGAATTCTTCTAATGTTGTACAGAAGAAACCGACATGAGCGTGTCACATTAGCAACATTGGAGGGAAAGGACAGTTGATTGTCCATGGTTACCCCGAGGTTGCGGGCGGTGGCTGAAGGGGAGATCATTGAGTTGTTCAGAGATAATGCAAGATCCTGGGCTGGGGATGAATCACCTGGGAATCACCTGTTGATTCATTTCCTGTAACCGCGGCTCTGTCCAAACTTTTGCACTCAATGTAAGCAAGAGTATGTCAAACAAAGCACTTAAGATTTTATCACACTGTGTGTGTGGTGCTGCAGAGATGTCAACACACACACACACACACACACACACACACACGCTCGTCCATCCCCCACACCTTCACTCTTGTTCAGACGCATAAATCACTCAGACTCTGTGTTTAAATAATTAAAGAGCTTTAATTTATCAGGATTTAGCGCTTTCAGACATCACATGTGACAAGCTGGAGAAAGAAAAGAAAAGAGAGAGAGAGAGAGAGAGAGAGAGAGAGACAGAGATGGGGAAGAAAGACAGGAAGAGAGAGACAGAGAGAGGGACAGACAGACAAACAGAGAGAGACAGAGAGAAAGACAGAGATAGGGGAAGAAAGACAGGAAGAGAGAGACAGAGAGAGAGAGAGAGAGAGAGAGAGAGAGAGAGAATAAAATGATAAATGAGAAAGTGAGATAGAGACAGAATGAGGAGAGAAGAGGAAAAAAATCAAATCAGAACAGGAGATGGTGAGAATTCAGTGTGTGTGTGTGTGTGTGTGTGTGTGTGTGTGTGTGTGTGTGATAAGCGTGGAGAATTGTATTTTCCTCCCATTTATTATAAACTTATTCTCTCTGCATGCCAAATTGACCTGGTCTTTTTTGACCGCTTATAAAAAATGAGGTATGTATGATCACCATTTTTTTTGTTTCACCTTTTCAGTCAGCTTCTTTCCAACACATTAACATATATTTTGCACTTTTTTTTTAAAAAAAAATTGGTATTATAAATCTCATTTATATAAAATTATACCTCATTTTTGAGTACTTTTTACACCAGGTCAAATTGACCCAAAGATAACAGGAGCGTTAAATCCAGGTTATTATTAGGAATGTCTATCTGCATTATAATCTTACAGAACTATTATTTTTGTTTATTTATTTATTGTTGTTGTTTAATTCATTTTTAAAAAACATTTTATTGTTTTTTTTTCCTTTTTACAGGTTTTTGTTTTCAAAAATAATATGTGTTTATTAAGTGATTAATATTTTTAATTAAATTATATTATTTATCTTTTCTGTTAGAAAGTAAATTTGGTTTGAAAATATTTTTGAAAAAAGAAAAAAAGAAAATTCCGCAATCAGGAATCTTTTGTGTTTAAATGTATTTTAATAATCTATACATTTATTATTTAAACATGTATTTATTATTATTTATAGATATTTATCTCAGGCTTAAAAGCTATAATAAAATGTAAACATGAATTTTTATTTTATTTTTAAATGAATTACCGTACTGATTAAGGGTCAATTTATTAATTGTATAAAGTGTAATTGTTTTAATTAATTAACAGATATTAAATACATATATATATACATATTAAACATTTCAGGCTTTTAAATATGAATTAAAAATATTGAAAATATCAATTAATGAACACATAAATATGAATATACCATTTAGAACAAAAAACCCCAAAAACCTGTAAAAAAAAAATAAATAAAAATAAACAAACAAACAAACAAATAAATAAATGTAAATATTTCTTTTCAGATGAAAGTTTTGTCTGGATTTTGATTGAGGCTGTCGAGGTGTTTAATTATCCTAATGATGATTGGCTGAGAGACAGAACCTTATAAACCAGCTCTCAGGTTTCAGTGAGACAGACGTTTTAACTCAACACCGAAATTTAAATAAATAAATAAATAAATAAAAATCCCAAAATCTGAAAAATCCCACAGCAGGACTGGGAGAATCTCACAGACACAAGGCCGAGGATTTTGATCAAAATAACAGAGAGAAATTTATAAAGCCAAGGTTAAAGAATAGCGAGGTGTTCATATTCTACTCCAGAGTCCAGATATGTAGACATTTGAAGGATTACTAAGGATACTGAGAGAGAGAGAGAGAGAGAGAGAGAGAGAAATAAAAATATACAATGACAAGATGTAAGTAGATGAATATATAAATATTAAATGAATTTATATGTAAAGAAAGTAAAAGAAAAAGAAGGAAGAAGAGAAAGAAAGGTAAAAAAAAGGAAAGAAGAACAAAGGAAAGAAGAGAAAAGTGAAAAGAAAAGAAAAGAAAGAAGGGTTTAGAAAGTCAGAACTTAATATCATTTAGTGACAATTCAACAAATTAACACAAAACACCAGTCTTGTTCCAAACAGAACTCCTCATTACCCAGAAGAGAACAGAAACTTTCATTGACGGTCCACAAGTTCTTATAGAGTCCAGCAGGACTGTTGTTTGACCTGGAGAGCAGTGGTCACTACATCTACGATGAGTTCCACCTCCATGGAATCGCTCTGCTCTGGTCAGACCAGGGGGAGTCAGACCTGCAGGACTTCACTTCACCATTCCCCTGAGTTTTCAGCAGTGTAGAGGGCAGAGTAAAAATCCACAGCCAGTCCATGCATCGCCACTAGGTCAGAGGTCATATGTCCATTTCTGTCCCTTTAGACTGTAGGTCTGTTTTTTCCGTGCAGTTTTACGTTTTACCAGACGTACTTTTATAAGACGAGAGCGCTTCCGATGTGAGAGTTGTTTATAATTATACACTTTTCGTGCTCGCATCACAGAAGAAAAACTTATTGAGGTCAGGAAAGTAATCAGTAACTTCTAAACCTGCTTTTCCTTTTGTTTCGTCAAGAAAAAAATTCATGTCTTCCAACAGTGTACCAGTCCTTTTCTCCTGTTTCAGTAAGATCTAATCCCTGCTCTTCATCTCTCATGCTATCATCAGTGAGCTGAGATAATCTACCGAGGTCATCACCCAGGCCATCCCCTGACCCTCCTGTCTGTACTGCATCAGCACTGCCCTGAACCTCACTCTTCTCAGCAGCAATAGTCACACTCTCAGTGTTAACATGATCATGACTACATCCAGGCTGTCCATCACTCACACATTCTGCCCCATTCTCACTCACCTCCTTCTGCCCCTTCACCTCCTCAGTAGCTCCATTTACCTGCATAGAAGCTTCTCCTTTTTTGTCCTCAGTGTGATGGTCAGTCTTATTTATATTAATGTTAGAGACAGACGTGGGAGGGTCAATATTCATATCTTTATGCGGGCACGAGAAGCGTTTATGGCCTAAATCTCCACATTCAAAACACCACAGGTTCTGAGACACAGAGACAGACAGACATACAGAGAGAGAGAGAGAGAGAGAGAGAGAGAGAGAGAGAGAGAGAGAGAGAGATGAACGTAACATATTGCATCCAGAGAGATGTTAATGGAAAACGGGTGATGGAGCAACACTGCCCCCTACTGTACAGGAAGCACATTAACGCGCACACAAATAAATAAATAAATACTCCTAAGGCCATGTGTGCTCAGGTCATTATTTCAATTTTATTTATTTATTTTTTTGGTGGAATTAATTTCTTGTTACACAATACAGAGTGTAAATAATCGAGCACCTCAGCTGAGATCTCTTCATGAGTATGTTTTAAACCTCAGATCATAATAATAATAATAATAATAATAAACTGTATAGCTGTCTGTAAAGATGAAAGAGTATAAAGACCTGAAAATGGAACCTGAAAAGGCACTGAAATACACTGTATTGAAAAGAAAGAAAGAAAGAAAGAAAGAAAGAAAGAAAGAAAGCTTCTCAGATCAAACAAAATCTTTCCCAAAAAATTTCTCTATGTTTCAGAAGTATTTCATACACATTGTGCACACAATGTACTGAGTCCACGATAAAGCTGTGATCTGATTGGTTAATCTCTCTCTCACACACACACACACACACACACACACACACACACACGACATAAAGCAGAAAGATAAATCAGACTGAATATTATTTAATCTCAGACTCTGTACACGCTGATTATTGTTAGTGATTATAAAACACACACACACACAGTCAGCTTTGGTTAAACAGATTAAAACAAAAGAAAGAAAGCACTTCTGCTAGAATATGGTGGCTAAACCCTGGAGCTCAGTGATGGTTGGAGGCGTGTTGTAGACCACAGACTCCACCCCTTTTCCTCAGTTGTCCAGGAGCGAGCGCTGGATGGCTTCCTGCATCATCGTCTCCTCGCTCGCGGAGTAATCCTGAGACAGAGACAGTCAGCAGTTGTGTAGTGAGAAGTGAAAAAAAGATAAAAACTAGAACTTCAAGAGTTGAGAAGGGAAGCAGCAGAACACCAGGAGAACTCGAGAACTCTGTTAAATATCCTGGGCTGGGTTTTTACAATATCTTAAAAACAGGACACAATTAACACACTGCTGTGTGTGTGCGCGTGTGCATGTGTGTGTGAGATATATATATATATATATGCATGGTCTGTGTGCGTGTGTTGTATATATACACTATATTGCCAAAAGTATTCGCTCACCCATCCAAATAATCAGAATCAGGTGTTCCAATCACTTCCATGGCCACAGGTGTATAAAATCAAGCACCTAGGCATGCAGACTGTTTTTACAAACATTTGTGAAAGAATGGGTCGCTCTCAGGAGCTCAGTGAATTCCAGCGTGGAACTGTGATAGGATGCCACCTGTGCAACAAATCCAGTCGTGAAATTTCCTCGCTCCTAAATATTCCACAGTCAACTGTCAGCTGTATTATAAGAACGTGGAAGTGTTTGGGAACGACAGCAACTCAGCCACGAAGTGGTAGGCCACGTAAACTGACGGAGCGGGGTCAGCGGATGCTGAGGCGCATAGTGCGAAGAGGTCGCCAACTTTCTGCAGAGTCAATCGCTACAGACCTCCAAACTTCATGTGGCCTTCAGATTAGCTCAAGAACAGTGCGCAGAGAGCTTCATGGAATGGGTTTCCATGGCCAAGCAGCTGCATCCAAGCCATACATCACCAAGTGCAATGCAAAGCGTCGGATGCAGTGGTGTAAAGCACGCCACCACTGGACTCTAGAGCAGTGGAGACGCGTTCTCTGGAGTGACGAATCGCGCTTCTCCATCTGGCAATCTGATGGATGAGTCTGGGTTTGGCGGTTGCCAGGAGAACGGTACTTGTCTGACTGCATTGTGCCAAGTGTAAAGTTTGGTGGAGGGGGGATTATGGTGTGGGGTTGTTTTTCAGGAGCTGGGCTTGGCCCCTTAGTTCCAGTGAAAGGAACTCTGAATGCTTCAGCATACCAAGACATTTTGGACAATTCCATGCTCCCAACTTTGTGGGAACAGTTTGGAGCTGGCCCCTTCCTCTTCCAACATGACTGTGCACCAGTGACCAAAGCAAGGTCCATAAAGACATGGATGGCAGAGTCTGGTGTGGATGAACTTGACTGGCCTGCACAGAGTCCTGACCTCAACCCGATAGAACACCTTTGGGATGAATTAGAGCGGAGACTGAGAGCCAGACCTTCTCGTCCAACATCAGTGTGTGACCTCACAAATGCGCTTCTGGAAGAATGGTCAAAAATTCCCATAAACACACTCCTAAACCTTGTGGACAGCCTTCCCAGAAGAGTTGAAGCTGTTATAGCTGCAAAGGGTGGACCGACGTCATATTGAACCCTATGGATTAGGAATGGGACGTCACTTAAGTTCATATGCGAGTCAAGGCAGGTGAGTGAATACTTTTGGCAATATAGTGTATATATATATGCGTGGTCTGTGTGCGTGCCAATATTTTCAGAGCAGCAGTAACAGCAGTGCAGTTATTCAGTGAGGAGAACAAAAAACCTTCGGATAATAACATCATTATTAAATATTGTTTTGATGAGGTCATATAATGTTAGTGGTTTATCTCTTTAAGGACCAACACAAATGTACGACGTTTCCCCTTTTTCCCAGACGCTCCAGACATTTTTAGTGTCCTGTTTAAATGATGACTCCACCCACCACGAAGCTCCGCCCTCAGAGCTCTGCCTCATTTGTTTTAAAACTAAAGTGTGCTTCACATATCATTAATCTCGCATCCCACTTTACTGTCCTTGCTTCTCTAGGGCTCCTGGGGTTCTCCAATCTCTCTGTGGGAACTCTTAGGTTCTATATAGAACCCTACATCAGAAATGGTTATGGAGTAACAACTAGAACCCATTCAACATTTTTACATTTAATGCAATTAGCTAGATTTTTCTTTAAGCATGACACAATCGAGATGACCAGTGAGCAGTTCATTATCCAATTCGAAGAACCTAGAAGACCAAGAACCAATTCTATATTTTTACATTTTACAAGAACCCTCGGAGGTAAAGTCTAGATATTAAGAAGAAAATAATGAGAGATAATTCAGGAAAAAGGGTTCTTTGGACAGAAAAGGTTCCATGTAGAACCCTTGATCGGACTTCTCTCTCTCAGAAGGTTCTGTCCCTGGATCCCGTTCAGGAGACGAAGAACCCATTCTAAATTTTATGTATTTAGCTGACTTTTTCCACTTCTTATTTTCGTCATTTTAAGTCAGATGATCATCAATTAGCCAATTAAAGAACCCCCGAAGAACCGTACATCTCAGAGAACACCAAGAATCAGAAAGATTTTTTTTGGTGGTTGCTCTGACTTGAAAGGTTCTATGCTGAACTTTACAGCAGACTATTTCCCTATCTGAAAGGGTTCCACATGGAACCTGTTTTTTTATGGAGGGCAGAACCCTACCACCCACTTTTATCCAGTTATTTTAAACAAAAAGGTTCACTGGATAATCCCAGGCTCGTCTGTTTGTGGGTTCTGCTTTCTGGGAACTCTTTCTGATATAATGTTGTAGAACCATAAAGGGTTCTTGCCAGATGGACCATGAAAGTTCCTCACATTCACATCACAGAGGGTGAAAAAAAAGAATTACACAGAGCCTCTGTTTTGCGATTGTGGAATTTTAGATTTGTTCATAAACAACAAAGAAATTACAAGAAAATGAAAAGTGACCCAAAAAAAACTGTTCAAGAACCAGGTTCTTCATGCTCATGATCTTCAGATCGGTTAAGGAATGAAAACAATCAACAAAATAAATAAATGCCTTTTAGAATCCTCTAAAGGAAGGAACAAATATCTGTGGTTCTTGAGGGAAGCGTGGTGTTGGAGAAACTTTCCAGGTTTCCTGACGTGTTTGAGGAGGACAAAACATGGAGAGGCAGACGTGTGTGTGTGCGCATGCGTGTGTGAGAAGTGTGCGTTTTCTGCTGACGCTGCGTGGGGTGTGTGTGTGTGTGTGTGTGTGCTGTTGCATCACTAAACTCCACACACGCAGGATAAACGCTGCTGGGATCAGACACCGTGTTTGAATAATGGAGAAATCATGCAGATCTGATAGAACCCTCAGACACGTGAACGTGCGTTCCTTTCTGTGCTCATGCTGTGATTTATCTATCTGTCATCTGCTCTAAAGGAAGAGAGAGAGGAATAAATAAATAAATAAATAAATAAATAAATAAATGTTGCTGTTTGAGCACCGAGCATTGTTTAGTAGGAATAAATATATAAGTATAATATATAATATAATATAATGTGTGTGTGTGTAAATATATATACACACACACACACACACACACACATATATACACACATACACACACACACTTTATATTTATTTATTTATTTGGGATTACTCCAAAATGTTATTGTTTTCCCAGGAAACACACACTAGATTAGTCTGAATAGAAAATATATCAGAAGAACAGGACATGTTCTTAGAAATAGTTAGAAATAATGATTTTGATGGAAATGATGAATGTTTTCTTCAAACTTTGCCTTCATCAAAAAAAAAACACCTTTTGCAGCAATCACAGCCTGGACATTCTAGCGGTCAATTTTTCAAGATAATCTGATGAGATTTCACCCCATGCTTCCTGGAGCATCTCCCACAGGATGGATTGGCTGATGGAGTTTTCCTCTGGAGCCGAAATCAAGCCGAAACATGCGAGTGATCCCAAACTTTTCAGCAGTAGTGTATGTACATGTATGTGTGTGTGTGTGTGTGTGTGTGTGTGTGTGTGTGTGTGTGTCCTATAAGTGCAATTTACCAACAATTATAATTTCCTCTTCATTAAGAACAGAGTGTACACTGTAGTTAATGCTTTATAAAAACATTACGTTCTAGCTGTTATAAACACACATTCTGTCTGTTCTCCATCAGTCTCTAGTTTCCTCTTTAAAGAAGTTCCCCAAAAAACCCCAGGTTTGTTATAACTGTAACTACAAAGACTCCTGGGGGTGCACAAACTTTTGCACATCAGATAACAGGATTTTTGGCACACAGCTTATGTAACAAAACAATTAAAAAATGTAAACACAAATGTGGTTTTAATGATGATTTTTTAATTGTTCACATTTTTTACATAAAGCCATGATATCAGTAGAAGCTAAAAACATCACTAAAACACAAACCTGCTCGACTGCAGCAACTTCCTGTCCGGTGTGTGTGCGTGTGTGTGTGTGTGTGTGTGTGTGTGTGAGAGAGAGACTCACCACAAACGTGTCGTAGGAGAATGTGTGTCTGATCCGGAGATGCTGAAAGAAGTCTGAGCTCCTGTAGTTGGGATCTCCCCACGGCATGGAGGCGCAGATCGGACACACCTGCAGCGAGATGGATGGAAAACTGAAGCATTCACGTGTACACAGAACACAAACCCCCGAGTTCAGAGACGATTCAATTCCATTTTCTAATTCTACACAAACGAGTTACGACACTGTCCTGGGTGGTCAGCCGTTTCTCCTCCTGGCCCACAGACTCGTTAGAGAGAGAGAGAGAGAGAGAGAGAGAGAAAATGCAAAGGGGGGGCCTATAATATCAGGCCACACCCACATGCAACATGCTAGACTTAGCATATGCTAAAGTTACACACTCTAGCTCTATGACTAATTTAGCAGAATCCACCAGTTAGCATTAAGCATGATGAAATCTTCACACACTCGTCCTCTCGAAGGAAACAGTTGTTCGTGGGCATGTAGCAATTTCCAAAAAAATAAGTCTATAATTCCCAAATAGGAACGTTATCACCCTCTTCTAAAGGTTCATACAGCGTCCTCACTCTTTAGGCCACACCCCCTACCTGAGTCTGAGGAAGACAGGAAAGGGAAGAAAAAAAAACACGGAGGAAGAAAAACTGGAGTCTTTTTCTGCGCGTTTATAGAAAGCTTCCCAAAATTCCACCTGGGGATTCCCATTCCGAATCTAATCTGAGGGCAGATCTCACCACTTGGCGAGGATCCCCGGAATGCAGGGACTTGCAGTGCTCCACCAGGCCTTCCTGGTCGAAGTTGGGGCAGCTGCAGTAGGGGCAGATGAAGGTGTAGCGGTTAGGCACCGAGCTGAGGAAGAGGAAAAAAAACAGGATCAGATTATTAAAGACAGAGCGTGATCTAGGTCCAGATATTCAGCACACGCTCCGGTTCTCACCTGACCGCATCAGGCTGGGAGATGTTCTTCAGACCTTCCTGGATGTACTCCTGATATTTAGAACAGCTTCCCATGTGAGCTCTCATCTCGGACAACACAATCTACAACAGGGACGAGAAAAGAGAGAGAGAGTGAGTGAGTGAGTGGAGAGAGAAAAGAGCGAGAGTGGGTGAGTGAAAGGGGGGGCTGCATTTTTTTTTTTTTTTTTTAACTTGTTACCTAGAACAGATCCCGTGTGTAAATACCCCAATGTCCAGTGCAATGCCCCTCCTACTATCTGCTTACTTGTGAGTGGAATAATGAGGAGCATCACACATCTGAACAGCTGAGCAGCCAATCATCCAATTAAATTCAGTGCTTTAAAAGGGGCGGGGCTCCCCTTTTAAGTGTCCCATTTCCTACACTGTTCATTTGTTTCAACTTCATTCACAATGATGTCCAGATATTTATGGACCTGAGTATACACACATTTTTTATTATATTATATATTATATATATATATATATATATATATATATATTATATATATATATATATATATATATATATATATATATATATATATATATATATATATATTTTTTTTTTTTTTTTTTTTTTTTTTTTTTTTAAATTACGCTAAAAATGCACAAATCGAGACAAAACATCAGAGTTAAGGTATTGGCACCCTCGCAGCTTCACTAGTGCATACTAGTTCAATCCATCAGAGAACTAGTTTCATTTTTTTTTTTTTTTTTTTGCTTATTTCAGGACCTGAGAATGGTCAGAGGAGTTCCTCCATCCTTCATGTGTAGACTAATTTGATGTCCAAGCAACACACACACACACACCTCTTGCCCACAGCCCTTGCAAGGTTTGGGTGTTCGATGGATCACATCCTCCAGATCGATGGCTTTCCCCCATTTGTCCAGAGCAGCTCTGCACACAGCACACACTGGCTTCTTGGGTCGCAAACACTCCTGAAGGCAACGGTTGCAGAATCTGGAAAAGGTTCAACATTGTCCAAGGTCAAAAAATTAAGAACATCAGCAAATAATTCTACTCAAAAAGCAAATGTTCAGTATATAGCTAATCTTAACATGTTCTACACTTTATAGACAGAAAAATGGAGAGACACAAACAAGAAAAACACATCTATTGTCTAAGGAATACACCTCCCAGCATGCTCTTCTCCAGGGAGGTACACTAATTAAGGTACACTTCCAGCAAAACAAAACTGAAAGTGAACATGGCAGTTTTTCTTTTGATCTCAAACACCAACCTTCTTTTTAAGCACAAATACTAGATTAGCCTCAGAGCAAACTATATTCCTGAAATAAGATCTCTCAATTTCCGATCACACCTCTTGGAACAAAAGATTTAAATGGAGAAAAATTGCACACAGCTTAGGTGTCGATTCTGGATTCGATTCCAAGAACAATGAGTCGACTCTGGAAAATGATCGTAATACGAACGGCGACTACAATCTTGATTTCAAATTTCTGTTCGCTTTCGTGTAGGCGTACAGAAATAAAACGAAATGAAACGCAACGCATGAAAATATTAGTCTGTTTTTGTCTGCACAGCACGGAATCTAATCCAAATTTGAAGCTTTGGATTCGAATCTTCGGGGTCGACTCTTTGTTTTCAGGCGTTAGTCAAGGAAGAATCGATTCTGTTTACAGCTGACTCACAGGCTAACAGAGGTATAATAGAAAAAACCTAAACTAAAGAGGTTTAAGATTCAGACTTACGTGTGTCCACACTCTGTGGTCATCGGAGAGTCAAATATTTCGAGACACACCGGACATACAAATTCGGTCAAGTCCCTATCTCCACCACCACCGAGGCTTTTAGTAGTTCGCTGAGTTCCACCAAAACTGCCCAGCATCGCCATGATGTCTTTATAGGTGTGTGTGTGTGTGTGTGTGTGTGTGTGTGTGTACGGGTTTATTTTCTTGATGACAGAAAGAGGTAGACAGACACCGAGAGAGAGAGAGAGAGAGAGAGACAGAGATAGAGAGAAAGAGAGAGAGAAAGTGAGTGTGTGCGAGTCTTCTCTTGCTCCGTCATGGAACCTATATAAAAATAATGATAAAAATAAACCTGCCACTATTATTTAAGTCCCCGTTTTACTTAAAAAATGAAAACAACCCGAGAGATGTCTTGTGTCGTGCCAAAACTAGCTTTTACAACCTAATATGGTGAAATTACTAGCCAACGTTACTGAAACAAGCTAAATGTATCACAACAACACGGTTATCGAGTTAAAACAGTCTGGAAAATGTCCGAACTTCATTTTACAACATCTAAAGATATATTCTGAAGACGAGTTAATAAGTAAAGTATACAAAACATCACGAGTTAGCTAAACTAGCTCACCTAATCAGCCAAGCACGAAGTTGACAATTCTCTTCCTGTTTGGTGACGTTGGTTCGGACATCTTGGAAGGGGCACGTCGAAGGTGGGGCCATGTTGGAAAGGACGACTTTAATAGGTGGGCTCATTGGATTCAATTGGAATTTAAAGAGACAACTCAGATTTTTTTTTCCGGGGGGGGGTATTTACGTCGCTATACAGTATTTCGGTGTAAGAGTCATAGATAACTCTACACAAAAGAACAAGGAAATAGTTTTCAATGGAAAACGCTCTGACAATTTATTTACATTCAAGGTATTTAACGGGAACTCATTTTGGAGTCTTTAGCAATGAATACATAGATTGTGGTTCACTAGGACACAGACTAAGAATACTATCAGTCTAAAACAGTCAGTTAGGAGCTAAAACAGTAAGAAGAGAACACAGACAATTTAGATTCTAATCAGAATCTCGTTGCACGCCTTCCTTGAACCCTAGCAATTTATGCAAGTGAATTAATGCTGTTGTTACATGAAATTAACTGGAATTGTCTGGTATCTTCCTTGTTGTCATTCTACTTGTTTTGAGATATGATTGTAGTTACTTGATATTATAGTAAACGTGCACGTGTCAACAGCAGTTAAACACTAAAGCTTTGCTTTGCTTTAATCAATCGTATTCTGAATCAATATGAGTAAATATAATCATTTTTAGTTAGATTTACATGTCCTAGAATGGGAAAAAGCACGTTTCTTGAAAATTGGTTAAAAAATAATGCAAGTTCTGTATTGATATACGCTCAACCCTGACCCTTTCCAAAATGGCGGAAGCGTTGACGTACCTCAATGGGGGGGGGTCATCAATAGTTCTGCACATGCCCAAATGGTGATGGGTAACTTCCCGCGCATGCGTAGACGTAAGAGTGGGGGTTTCCGTCGGAACGTTAAAGGTAAGGGCTTCTTATCTTGTTGATGGCGTCTAAAAAAATAGCAGTAGGTCCGTATTTTTAGGGTAGTATGAAATTGTATTGTTATTTGATGCGTGTTAAAAACTTTTTTGAATAATTCCTTTAATCGAATGCAACGCTGGTTAATCACAGTGGTTAATGGGGAGGATGCTTCAGCTGGCTAGTTTGCTTCATTGCTAAGAAGCTAGCAAGCTACTGAGTTGGGCGTTTTTTTTTTACCCATCCGAATTCAGGCTCGTCCCGCCTACTGTGCGATGATTGGTTAACTGTAAGTCATTCGCAAACGGGATAGTGAAATGTTAGCCAATCACGACGACACAGCCAGGTGTCAATCTGGTCGGAATACGGGTGTAGAGAAAAAAAATAACGCTAACGCAAAGGGGCCCGATATTGCGGAGCTAAGCTAGTTAGCTTGCTGCATTACAAAACAGCTTAGAAAAACAGATTCTGCGTAAATTTAAAAAATATCAGAGGATAAAAATGTAAACAGAACACTGCTTTGTTGTGTGGGATCGCGTTTAGAGCTGATAATGTAAACACTATGCTAATGTTTGGGTCAGTAATGCTAATATTATTCCACAGTCGAGGAAGACTGCCGGTTTTCGCTTTAACGCGACATTTTAGGTTTATTTTTATATAACAGTGTGTCCTCTGATATACATACATATGACTTTAATGAATAAACATGAGGTTTTTCAGGATATTTAACACAATATCGGAGAGGAAAAGCTCAAATAAACGTCAGAAATGGATCCATAATTATGTCAATCACTGCAATGGACTTTTAATCAGCTCATTTATTATTATTATTATTATTATTATTATTATTATTATTATTATATTTAATAGAACAAACATACAAAAAATAAACCTGTCCTGGGTAAAACATTAAAATGAGTTAATATATACCAAGGTGTCAAATCTATCCATCTGATCATAAATTTAAATATAATGTTTGAATATTTCCATAAATTCTCTGACAATTAAAAAAATAATAACTGTAGAAATAATAAAGCCAAAGAAACAAGAATAAATTCTATAAAGTGAGATAATAGAATAAGATGTATATAGAATACAATGTTGTGATAAATTATGTCATAATAATCTCCTTTTTTTTTTTTTTTTAAATGTCATTACAAAAGGACTGGAAACACATGATTAGGTGAAAAATCTTTAAAATGGGTCTTTAAAAGTGATTTTTAGAAATAAAAATAAAATCTTCAAATAAGATAAAATATTAAAAAATATTATTTTAAAGTATAGTATATTTAAAAAAAAAAAGTTTCATCATCCAAACTAAAAAAAAAGCATATATATATATATATATATATATATATATATATATATATATATATATATATATAATTATGTATATATATATATATATATTTATATATATATATATATATAATTATGTATATATATATATATAATTATGTATATTATAAAATTGAATTACAGACAAACTGAAAGGAGGTAAAAAAAAACAAAAGATCCTTTTTTTTCTTATGTTTGTAGACATAATTAAACTACTGAGCTAGGAAAAAAATAAAAAGAGAAAATTTTTGAATAAAGTTTAGAGACAGAGAGATTTTATATAATTATGTCTAAGTAAGTAAGTAATGTTACTTTTTTTTTTTTATTCTCCCCGGTAGAGCTGAGTGGTGCGACAATAAAACTTAATTTTTTTGTTTGAACAAATTCCAGAAAGCAGCTGCATTATTGTGATGAATTTCTCAAAAATGTTAGTGGTAATTGGAAAAAATTAAATGACTGATTTATCAATTAATAAATTACGGATTTTCCTCTCTTTATTATTATTTTTATTAATGTAATTTTATTTCTCCTCAGTATTTATATTACTAAATAAAATATTTTATTTATTAAATTATATTATTCTTGCTTTTTTCATGTTCATTATTATTTGATTATTTTTCTTGTACTGATTTTTATTTATTGATTGATTTATTGATTGATTGGCATTTTTATCTAGAATTATTTAAGAAAAATGTAAGCATAGAGCAACAGTAAGTGCCCCCGTGCAGCATCACTTTATGTTGTCGTTCTCCTTTTGTTCTATTTTTCTCCATTCTTAATTCCTCTGCTGTTTGCTGGAGGCGTTTCGAAAACATGTCGAAGGTCTTCTCTTGGCTTTGAGCCAGGTCAGATACTCGTCCAGGTCGCTTCCAGTGTTTTCATCTTTATAAATGTGATTTTGGGATTCACACTCAAGCAGCTCTGTATCTCCACTGTCAGGACCTTCACCCGTCTTGATGCAGTGAGACTGATAATTCACGGGGTGCACTTACTTTTGTTGCACACTGTTTATGAATCAGATAGTTGGTACATGAAGAAAAAAATATACAGTTTTTATTCTAATAGAGATTAAAAATGGTTAATGAACTCTATAAACATATTGTAAACAAGTTATAAACATGGCTGCAATAATTTTCTTTCTTATAACAGATTCTTGCTTTTTTGTTTTAGACATCGATTTTCACGCACACCAAAAAGACTGCAGCTGGAGGAACTTCAGAGAAACCCTTCGAGGACTATGCACTCGGTCCTTCACCTATTTCCTTCAGGGAATTTCACTCTTAACGAGGCCTCAAGAGACGGCGAGTGGCGCAGGCGTGAAAGGCGAACTCCAGGCAAAGCCGAGACGGATTAAACCTCAACGCTTTATTCTGAGGAAGCACATGAAGGAAGGAAGGAAGGAAGGAGGGAGGGAGGTTTTGTACATTCAGTCTTCGCTTGGAGGAGTTATAAACCAATCAGAATGCAGCGTGAGTAAGCTCCAGATCTGCGCTCGAGGTGTGTGAGCGAGTGAACAAACAATGGCAATGGTGAAAACGCACAAACAGGAATTGATGAAACCCTATGGAGCTACTTCCTGTCCCACTGTCCCACGTGTGTTCTTTTAATCTGCCATCACGTACCTGTGAGCTGTGTATCTGCCTGAAATGCACAGATGGGACGCTTTATCCTGTTCGGTTGCCGTCCCACTGGAACTGAACCTTCACCTTACTTCTTAGCCAATCAGAATAAGGGCTCATGAATATGCATAAGCGCGTGTGCACCACTGTGTAAAACCCGCAGCGCCGCGATGGATGCCAAGCTTCGAGACGATCTCTTCCGGAGGTACGTGGCGTTCCTGGAGAAGCGGCTCGAGGAAGGAGCGGGTGGAGCTCAGGGGAATGCGAGGGAGGAAGCCCTTGTCTCCACGGCAACCGCCCTGCTAGGAGCGTGCGAGGCCGAGGCGGGGCAGCGGTTTCGCTCGATCCGCTTCTACGACATCGTAGAGAATTCTCTAAGAACACTGAAGGGCTCCAACTTGCATGCGCTGGAGAGCGCCTTCGCCACACTGGAGACCGTCTGCACCAACCTGCTGCTCTTCCCCTGGAAGAAGGAGTTCCGCTGTATTAAGGTGTGTGTGTGTGTGTGTGTTTAGTAAAACAGCTTAGGGTCTTAGTGTTTTATTCTTTTTTTCGGTTGAAATTATGGCTTGAGTTTTGGTGTATTTTCTGGTTGACGTGATTTGTTCTTCTGTCAGACGTTCACCGGGCCGTACGTGTACCAGCTCCAGACGGCCATCTGTGACTCCGACCTTCGCTCCGTCCTGCGCTCCATGGGCTACTCCCGGGACCAGGATCTGCAGTACGTGATGAGAGATCAGCACGGCGGCGCCGGGCCTCAACACCTCCGGCAGCTGGCGTTCGAGTTGCTCCTGGCGCAGGCCGAGTGCCGCCTGTTGAGGGAGCGCGGAGGGGGCGTGGCCGAACTGGAGGTCGTGGAGGTGCGCAGGAACTCCGGTGACGACATCATGCGTTTATCGGCTCGGCAGCCCGACCTGGACCGCGCCCACCTGAGGCGCGGCGGACGCCCTTCCAAATCCGTAGACGTGACGGACAGCGCCGGTCACTGGCACCAAGCCAACAAACCCGTCCTCAAAACCTCACTCAGCCTACGCAAAGAGCCGCTATTCGTCGACGCCGAAGAGGACCTAAAAGATGAGATCATCCGCCCCGTCGGAGATTATTACCCCTCTCAGCCATCTGAGCCGTACCCGTACCACCTCTCCTCGCTAGACGAGATCGATCTGTATACGGAGCGAGGGATGAGCGGCCGTCATACGCCTTCCAGGACGCCCAGCAGGGAATCGTGGGAATCCTGGGCGCCGAAGAGTCACGGATTAAAGTGTCAGGGCTGCGGATTGAGCTCGCTGACGCTCTCTTCCTGTCAGAGGTGCGACGCCATCCTCTGCCCGACGTGCCACGGCTCGGACCCTGCCCCCTGCTGCGGCTTTCCAGACTTCCCTAAAAACTCCTCGCGCCCTCTGGACGGCTACGTGCCGGTCAAGGAGAAGCTTTCGGTTTATTCCAGCTCACACCCACACACTCACGCTCACACGCACGCTCACACACACACACACCCGCTGTCACACTCGCATTCCCACTCGCCTCTTCTGGACAAGCCCTCGATCGGCACCAAGCTGTTCCCGAGCAAGCCGCCCTCCGCATCGGGAGCGTCGGCGGCGTCCGGCGCCGTAGGATCGCGCTGCGGCTTCTGCAACAAACCGGGAGCCTCACACACGTGCGTGAATTGTTCCAAGGTGTCGTGCGACACGTGTACAAGCCTTTACATGGGCGACGTGTGCACTCGCAAGAGTCTGCACCATAATTTCGTACCCAACCACCAGCTCAACTACAAATCCAGCACCATTTCTCATCTGGTGTATCGATAAGTAAACGATCAACACCTTTCTCTTCTTTCATCCTTCACTCTCTCTGGTTTTTGTTTCGATTTCTCCGCCTCCCTCATCACGTGATCTCGTCGTTCTTCCCGCTCTCTTTACCTTTACTCTCCTGCCTTGACTTACTTGATTGTAAAGAGAGAAGAACAAAGTGGACGACAGGGAGGAAAAAAAAAAAACGACTGGACAATGACATATGCAACCTACGTCACGCAAAAGACAACACATTTCCTGCCTCTGGAAATATAAAGAAGCTTGAACAAACCTGAACAAAGGGAAGACACACAAACACTGGAAATTCAGTAGTATATATTTTGAATCTTAAATCTATAGATCTATGTGAGACTCTGGAGCGGTCGCGTCGTCGTGAAATGTCGGTTCAGATGAGAAATATTTTCACGTGTCCCATGAAGCTGTCCAAAATGCTGCTGTGAAATAAATCAGGTGGAGAAAGCCGACGCCCCGATCACATTGATTGTGTTGGAGTGAAGCTGTGACACGCTGCTCAGAGACAGCTTTACCTTCCTTTTTCTTTCTTTCTTTTTTCTTTCAGCTCTGTGTGTTAGTGCAGCACAGTCACGTTTACTCTGCAGTTTTCACGTGTAATCCTACATCCGCTGATCAACAGCTTAGGGACAGGCGATTAGGACGAAATATCATTCCTGAGATATTTCAGGATGTTTATAATAAACAACACTAATTTAATGATGTGTTAGAAAAAGAAGAGGAGATTTAAAAAAAAAAAATTAAATTATTTATTTTTAAATGAATATTTTACCATTTAAACAATTCAAACTAAAGAAAATACAATATCATTTATTTATTTCCCTTTTCACTTTCCGGTTAAACTTTATGTTCTGCATCTACTAAAGGTAATAAAATAAAAATATAATAAATTGAATCCTAACAGAAGTCTTTTTAGATGCAAATGATTCTAGTGCCAATTCCAATATTTATAAATCTTTACAGTGTCTCGTATTTTCTCTGATATCTGATCCACCGTCTCTGGTATTAACATGGAGATTTTTACAACAATAAACCATTCTCAGCAGGTGAAGATGAACAACAACAACATCCGTTTAGCTAATCTGAGCTAGTTAGCTAGAAGATGCTAGCTCGAAGAGAAATGGTGGAGATGTTCACATTCCTGTCTCGTTCCAGAAAGCGAGGAATAATCCCCATCACACGAGGCTAACTGTGTAGTTTAACAAATCTTCCAAACGAGTCTTTAGTAGAGTGTAAGAGATCTGAGTGAGATCAGACTTTGCATAAACTCTCACACTGGACATGGCAATTGTTCCCCTTTTTCCCAGGAACATATAACTTAAACTAAATGGTCAAAAGTTTGTGTACCCTCTGACCATCACACTTGTTGAAAATCCAATTATTTACTGATCTAATCAGCTCCACGCCTCTCTCCTGGGAAGCTTTCTGTTGGGGCGTGTCTGGGGGGGTTTGTTCATTCAGCTTTAGTGAGATCAGACTCTGATGTTCAGGATATTGATCAGACTCCAGTTCCAGTTCATCCTAAAGTGTCAGAGTCAGGGCTCTGTGCAGGACACTCCAGATCTTCCACTCCGACCTTCACCTCCACATCATGGGGCTTGGGTCATTCTGGAACAGTGTCTAGACTCAACCTCTGAGCAGATGAACCACATATTGGGTGTGATGGTCAGGGGTGCACATACTTTTAAGTTGTAGAGTTCAAAGGCTAGCAGGGAGATATATAAAAGACGCAACAGCGTGATCGTCACTGCTGCCTTTATATTGGTCTATATATCATCTAATGACCTCACTACTGGTCTGCCCAAGTGAACGAGAGCCACTGGACATCAGTGTGTCCACAGTCACGTCAGTGTTAAAGGAGTAACCACTCGTGTTTCCGCTGCTCTTATTGAACACCTCATTAAAGACTCAATGAAGAAAGTTTCACTTTAACGAGGAAACTCTTTCCCTGTTCATCGATGAACGGTTGTACGTTAAGACTAAAAAGGAAGGATAAACTTCACTTGAAATAGAATAGAAATTAAATTCAAAATATTCATCATTCAGTTCAGTGTTTCTAGAAAAGTATTAGAATCATCTCTGATTAGTGGCAGTTTGGGTTAAAAGTACATTTTTTTATTTGAAATAATTATTCTTATATGCTCATGCAATGTTTTTGCAAAATTTTGTTTGTTTTTTGAGTTGTCAGAAAAAGCAACAAGTATTATTATTGTGCTTTATTATTATTATTATTTTATTATTATTTTTTTTTCAATACCCAAAAAAGAAGCAACAACCATTATTATTTTTATTTTTTAATATTATTATATTTTTATTTTATTTTAATTTTTTTGAGTTTTTTGTTGTAGCCGAAAAAGAGGCAAAAAGCATTATTTAAAAAAATATATATATTATATTTTTATTTGTTTTTATTTTTTTTTTTAATTTTTATAATTTTTTGAGTAGCCCCAAAATTTGAGTATTGAGTATTATTATTATTATTATTATTATTATTATTATATAATATATTGTATATTTTTTTTATTATTGTGATTTTTTTTTTTGGGAATAGCCAAAAAAGAAGCAACACACAAGATCACTAAAGTGCCAGAACACGAATCAGGACAATACTTGGAGTGTTAAAGGTCTGCGGTTGTGTTTCTGCAGTGTGACTGAATCGGTGTGATCGGGGTGAAGCTCGTCTCCGACAAGCTCGCCATCCTGCAGTTTTCCTTTTTTTCTTTTTGTTGCGTCAGTACAGATGTGTAAATGATGTTCAAGTCGTTTGAACTGGATTAAAGTTTGCTGACATTTCTTACACACACACACACACACACACACACCTCTTTTATTTCTACTGCTGGTTTATTTTCCCCTCATAATAATCATGCACTGATGCTGCATTCACACGGCCCGAGGGACATTCAGTGTTTTCTAACCACCTAGAGATGAAATGTTTCACTTTCTACCAGATGTTTTCTTTCTTTCTTTCTTTCTTTCTTTCTTTCTTTCTTTCTTTCTTTCTTTCTTTCTTTCTTTCTTTCTTTCTTTCTTTCTTTCCTTCTTTCTTTCCTTCTTTCTTTCCTTCTTTCCTTCCTTTTTATTTCTCCTGAAATATCAAACAGTGATATGACGAGACATTTCTATGCTACTTGATGTACATCACAGTAACCTGCAGCCGCCTGAAAATCTCCACCGGTCGTCTCTTTATTTCATATCATCACTTAATTCTCAATTTTTTTTTGTATTTTACAATTATTTAAAATCAACATATTTTTGTTCACATACACAATACCACATGCAGTGAAATGCTTTTTCAGTACGGTCCATATTATAAAAAATAAAATCTAATAGAGTAGGGTGTAAAAACAAAAAAGGTGAGAGGGGTTAAAAGAATTTAAAATATAGAATCAATTAAAATAAAGAAATAAAATAAGGTGCAGTACACATAGCTGTTTCTTATAGAACTGACTTAATAAATTAAAAATATGAAACATTTATTTATTTTACTAAATCTATATTAATACATTGAGTGTTTTTGTTGTTGTTTTTTAGCTCAAGTCTAAAATAAAGCTTTATTTCAACCAAATAATTATTATTCTTTTTTTTTTTTAATTCCATTTATTTTTTAGTTTATTTTTTTTATTTTTTTAACCATTACCGTGTGAACGCAGCATTAGGGATGTCAGGAATCCCATTTCCGACTTCAAAGTTTGTTCGACTTCCCGATCTGACTTCTGTAAATATTTATCACGAGTCCAACAAAGCAAAGCTCATTTTTTTATTTCAGATCTTTACACGCTTCTGCAGCACCGGTCACTGCTTTTGAGACAATGTCTTTGGGTTTATTTTTTTAAATGAATTGTATTTATTTGTTATTTGGATTTAAAAAAGCTGACTCCAGAAATCACGCCAGCACGAGTTACATGCTTTTTTCCCTACATAAAAATGCTAGTGGAAGCTAAAGGGTTTCAGGTCTTGTACATTCTTTCATATGGAGGTGTAGATCGTACGTGTAAAGAAAAAGAAAAAAAACAAAGAAAGAAAAATGTGAATAAACGTGAACGATCACCAGCCCCGATCCTGATCACGCAATGTGAACACACTGAGCCAGCCGAATAATCACACGTGAAAAACGTGAGCGGTTCATCCCGAACTGTCAGATTAATCATTTATTAAAACGTATTCATTAATAACGGATGTTTTTGATCTGTTCAGATCCTTCAATCGGTCATCTCCACTGGAGTCAGTCCACCAGAACTGAATTCTCGCTAGCGTCCAATTTAGCGTGATTTTAGTTTTCATATAAAGACAAACGATAAAGTCGCCGCCATGTTCGTTAACGCGTAAAATCAGGAAGCTTCTTGTCACTCACGTAGAGGAACACGTCTTTTCTACGCTCAGAGGAAAGCACTCTCTGCCCTCTTACGAATACATCCAGCTCTCCGATTGGCTAGCGTCTCTGTGATTGACAAGGGAGACAGATTATGCCCCGCCCACACCCAGATTTGCTCCTGGGTGCTCATGACAGGACACTAATCTCGCCTGTAGAACTTCTCTACATGTTGATTAACTTCAGTTGTTCTTGTTATTCTGACCAGAAGATCTCTGAAGGTTCAGAACTTTCAGAGATCTGAGGAAAATTGAGCGCAATTTAGCTGTTTGAACCTCAGAACGTTGGACTGAACACATTAAGATGGGTTCTCATTAAGGTTTCTCATGGTGGCTGAGAACTTTCCATGAGAAATGATTTGGTTCATGACGCCAGCGAGGTTTCTTTCAGATCTCAGGATGAATCACTCACACCACCACCGAGTCTCAAAGTCTGGAGAGTTTAAAGATAATTACTAAGTTTAGTCTTCATTTTACTCCATGATCATGATGATGGATTCACCAGCACCAGAGTTCAGCAGCATGTTGTTCTCCTCATCTCATTTCTCATTGCTGCTGCTTTGGAGACGAATCCTGAGTGAGCGTCAGCCGTGTTCCTGAAGCTCCAGCATTAACACCATCCTGTTTACATTTCAGCTGGAGTCTCGAACATCTAACCTTCTACTCAACACCGCTGTTAAATCCAGCACTGACACACTTCCTGGGTTTGTCTCTCACGGGGAGAATAAAAACCCTGAAATGTTCTGTGTAGAACCCTACTAACATCTACTTTACCTTCTGAAGAACCCGTGAGGAACCGTGGAAGCTTGAGACTGAGGACAGGGAAACTGGACAAATTCTTACGTCGCAAAATTTTCTGATAATCAAAATTTAAAAAAAAAAAGAAGTCATTTTGTAGAACTGGTTGTGACGTGAGAATTGAATACGTGGACACGTGGAACTAGAACGCGGAACACGTTTCCCACCATGTGATGAACTGGCAGGTGAGGATGTGACCTTCAGGTCTCGGAGATGATCTGGGTTTCCACTCACATCCTCTTTACTTTAGCTTCTCTGTCTGGTTCTGCTCCGTGGATCTGATGTTCCACACACACACACACACACACATTTGTGTTTCTGTAACAAAGAACCCAAGGTGTAGAAAGAACTTCAAATGTTTGTTGGTGAAAATATGGATCTATATAAATATATAAATATATATAAATAAGATTTAAAAAAGCGATGATTCTATAAAATAATTTCAAAAATAAAATTCTGTCAAAAAATAATCTTCCTGTTTTCTGTTGTTTGTTTGTAATGTTGTTTCAAACTTAGAACCCTCAGAGGGGTACTGCTGAGTGTTTAGATATCAGAACCATCGGTGCTAGAGTGCTAGAACATTACTATACCTTCTATAATGCATTCTTTGAAAATGGTTCTTCAGTGGTTATAGACTGGAAACCTGTATGAAAGGGGAACACTACATCCCAGGGTTCACATAGAACCTCCCAAAGGCACAATCAGAACCGTTAAGGGTTCTAGTTTTTTTTCTTCTAAGAATTGAGTAACCTCAGTACTGGATGAAGTCCTTCAGGAATATGGTTCCATGGAGAACCCTGCAGTGAAAAGGGTGCTCCAAATAGTTAGATTTGCTAGTGAAATCTAGAACCCCTAATGGTTCTGTGTGGAACCCTACAACAGATTGTTCTCCTACTATTAAAAAATTCAAACTAGAACTCTAAGGATTCTAGAACTCTTTTCTTCTTCTAATAATTGAGCAATATTCCTTCGGGAATATGGTTCCATGGAGAACCCTGCAGTCAAAAGGGTTCTCCAAATAGTTAGATTTGCTATTGGTTCTGCCTAGAGCTTTTAAAAGTAGAGCCCATGTAGAGAAGGTTCTCAGAAAAGTCATTACTAAGAATGGTTAAGAATCACACAACTTTTATTTTTCCAAAGAAACTTTAAAGAACCCTTTTTTCCCTAAGAGTGTCCAACTACTCGACTGGGGTGCTAGAACACTTATCGCACTTAAGTGTGCACACTAACCCTAGTGTGAGATGGAAACACTTCCTTATAGAAGCTTCAAGGGATTTCTTCAGAATGCAGTATTGAGTGTGACGTGTTGTGTATTTGCGTGGACGAGATACAGAAGCTTGTGTGTGTGTGTGTGTGTGTGTGTGTGTGTGTGTGTGTGTGTGTGTGTTGTGAGCTCTTATAAACACCAGAGGGTGCAGATGGTCCACAGTCCACTTTCCCCAAACTCAGACCGAGTATAAGAAGAAGAAGAAGAAGAAGAAGAAGAAGAAGAATGAATTTTATCCCAGAAGATTTTAGAACATGATGCTTTAAAAATTATATTTATTTAAAAGTTTTCTTTAATTTTTTTGTATTGATCTGATCTGAAAATACTCATTGATAAGGATTTCTAAGTAAAATGTGAAATTTATTTAAATATTTTATTAAATAAAAAAGATTTTATTACACACATCACCACTGCACAGGTCATGTCCATGGCTCTTTTTTAATGTCATTTAAAAGAATTTCTTTCTTTCTTTTCTTTCCACACAAACACATTAAACCAATAAACAAATCTGGGCTTAGAACATGGATCACAATCAACAACTGTTCATAATGTCCATTTTTTCTTTAAAAAAAATCTTATTTTTAAGATTTAAATAAATAAATAATGCATTATTATTATTATTGCATTAAATGTTGAATCTCTTTTTAGGAAAGTCAAAGAGAGAGCAAGTATTTGTAAAAATCTAAAAACACAATTTATTACACATGACATACACTATATTGCCAAAAGTATTCGCTCACCCATCCAAATAATCAGAATCAGGTGTTCCAATCGCTTCCATGGCCACAGGTGTATAAAATCAAGCCGCCACTGGACTCTAGAGCAGTGGAGACGCGTTCTCTGGAGTGACGAATCGCGCTTCTCCATCTGGCAATCTGATGGACGAGTCTGGGTTTGGCGGTTGCCAGGAGAACGGTACTTGTCTGACTGCATTGTGCCAAGTGTAAAGTTTGGTGGAGGGGGGATTATGGTGTGGGGTTGTTTTTCAGGAGCTGGGCTTGGCCCCTTAGTTCCAGTGAAAGGAACTCTGAATGCTTCAGCATACCAAGACATTTTGGACAATTCCATGCTCCCAACTTTGTGGGAACAGTTTGGAGCTGGCCCCTTCCTCTTCCAACATGACTGTGCACCAGTGACCAAAGCAAGGTCCATAAAGACATGGATGACAGAGTCTGGTGTGGATGAACTTGACTGGCCTGCACAGAGTCCTGACCTCAACCCGATAGAACACCTTTGGGATGAATTAGAGCGGAGACTGAGAGCCAGGCTCTATTTGCCTCAACTAATTAATTTGTTCTAAAGCTTCTTTTTAAAAAAATAAAATAACAAGGAGCTCTGAGGTGTAGTGAACAAACTGCTGCATCACTGTGAGGAAAGGACAGAGGACAGAACAGGACAAGACAGGAAAGGACAGAGGACAGGAAAGGAAAGGACAGAGGACAGAACAGGACAAGACAGGAAAGGAAAGGTTTAATCTTTGAAATATATTTTTTGTGTTATTAAAGTAAACAGATACACTATATTGCCAAAAGTATTCGCTCACCTGCCTTGACTCGCATATGAACTTAAGTGACATCCCATTCCTAATCCATAGGGTTCAATATGACGTCGGTCCACCCTTTGCAGCTATAACAGCTTCAACTCTTCTGGGAAGGCTGTCCACAAGGTTTAGGAGTGTGTTTATGGGAATTTTTGACCATTCTTCCAGAAGCGCATTTGTGAGGTCACACACTGATGTTGGACGAGAAGGCCTGGCTCTCAGTCTCCGCTCTAATTCTAAAGAAACTAAAGTGTTCAATGGGGTTGGGGTCACTTTCACTGGAACTAAGGGGCCGAGTCCAACCCCTGAAAAACAACACCTGAATTCAATGATCTGGAGGGGTGTCCCAATACTTTTGCCAATATAGTGTATGACTCAAGAAATCATTTGCATTTCTAGAATATCAAAAGAAAAAGAAGACTCTGTTTTCTCTTTTCTTTATTTTTTATAAAAGTTAAGGATTTGTTGAATTAAATAAATATCTTTTTAAGGAAATCATTAGAATGTTCTCAAGCCATTAGCATGGTCACTAGTTAACCGCATATTATGTTTTCGCTAATCCTGGAACTTTTTTTAACAGGAAAGTGAAGTAACTTATAGAGAAAGAAGAAACTTATAGAGAAAGAGAGAGGGATTAAAGACTTCTTTCTCCGACATGTTTCCTTTTCATTTCTATCTCTTTGTCACTTTTGTTCCATTTCACTCGTTCTGTCGAAAAAAAACTGAGAAGAAAAGAAACTTTTTTTGTTGTTTTTTATATTCAGCTCCTGTCCCTCAGCTCCTATAGCAGCTACTCGTTTAGTCACACTCGTTTCTTTGCCTTGAAAAACCCTGAGGCTAAAACAAACAGCACTACACCTTCTAGCCGTCCCAGAGGATCTTCTACGATGTTAATGCTAATGCTAATGTTAATGAATTGAGCTCCATGCAGTGTTTAGCCCGCAGCAGCTAGCTTGCTTCTTCACACCTCAGCTCATTAAAATAAGTCCATATTAAAGTTATTGAATTTTTAATAAAGGGAATATTTCTCTCTTCTCTCTTCTCAGCTCTGGAACCTGATTGGTCAGAAGGTGTTGTGGTGTTTTGTGTTAGCTTGTTTCTATTAAGAATTTAAAAAATATCACAGATTTATCTCGCAGTTGTGTTTTATTTCCTCATTATTATCCATCTACTATTTCCTCCAGCTCTCAGCAG
>NC_080724.1:22400000-22450000 GCF_019097595.1 Hemibagrus wyckioides
GATTTATAATCCCACTCTCAGTGTTTATAATGATTTATAATCCCACTCTCAGTGTTTATAATGATTTATAATCCCACTCTCAGTGTTTATAATGATTTATAATCCCACTCTCAGTGTTTATAATGATTTATAATCCCACTCTCAGTGTTTATAATGATTTATAATCCCACTCTCTGGTGTTTATAATGATTTATAATCCCACTCTCTGTGTTTATAATGATTTATAATCCCACTCTCTGTGTTTATAATGATTTATAATCCCTCTCTGTGTTTATAATGATTTATAATCCCACTCTCAGTGTTTATAATGATTTATAATCCCACTCTCTGGTGTTTATTATGATTTATAATCCCACTCTCTGGTGTTTATAATGATTTATAATCCCACTCTCAGTGTTTATAATGATTTATAATCCCACTCTCTGGTGTTTATAATGATTTATAATCCCACTCTCAGTGTTTATAATGATTTATAATCCCACTCTCAGTGTTTATAATGATTTATAATCCCACTCTCAGTGTTTATAATGATTTATAATCCCACTCTCAGTGTTTATAATGATTTATAATCCCACTCTCAGTGTTTATAATGATTTATAATCCCACTCTCAGTGTTTATAATGATTTATAATCCCACTCTCTGGTGTTTATAATGATTTATAATCCCACTCTCTGTGTTTATAATGATTTATAATCCCACTCTCTGTGTTTATAATGATTTATAATCCCTCTCTGTGTTTATAATGATTTATAATCCCACTCTCAGTGTTTATAATGATTTATAATCCCACTCTCTGGTGTTTATAATGATTTATAATCCCACTCTCTGGTGTTTATAATGATTTATAATCCCACTCTCAGTGTTTATAACGATTTATAATCCCACTCTCTGTGTTTATAATGATTTATAATCCCTCTCTCTGTGTTTATAATGATTTATAATCCCACTCTCAGTGTTTATAATGATTTATAATCCCACTCTCAGTGTTTATAATGATTTATAATCCCTCTCTCTGTGTTTATAATGATTTATAATCCCACTCTCAGTGTTTATAATGATTTATAATCCCACTCTCAGTGTTTATAACGATTTATAATCCCACTCTCAGTGTTTATAACGATTTATAATCCCACTCTCAGTGTTTATAATGATTTATAATCCCACTCTCTGGTGTTTATAATGATTTATAATCCCACTCTCTGGTGTTTATAATGATTTATAATCCCACTCTCTGGTGTTTATAATGATTTATAATCCCACTCTCAGTGTTTATAATGATTTATAATCCCACTCTCAGTGTTTATAACGATTTATAATCCCACTCTCTGGTGTTTATAATGATTTATAATCCCACTCTCAGTGTTTATAATGATTTATAATCCCACTCTCTGTGTTTATAATGATTTATAATCCCACTCTCAGTGTTTATAACGATTTATAATCCCACTCTCAGTGTTTATAATGATTTATAATCCCACTCTCTGTGTTTATAATGATTTATAATCCCACTCTCTGTGTTTATAATGATTTATAATCCCTCTCTGTGTTTATAATGATTTATAATCCCTCTCTGTGTTTATAATGATTTATAATCCCACTCTCTGTGTTTATAATGATTTATAATCCCACTCTCAGTGTTTATAATGATTTATAATCCCTCTCTGTGTTTATAATGATTTATAATCCCACTCTCTGTGTTTATAATGATTTATAATCCCACTCTCAGTGTTTATAATGATTTATAATCCCTCTCTGTGTTTATAATGATTTATAATCCCACTCTCTGTGTTTATAATGATTTATAATCCCTCTCTGTGTTTATAATGATTTATAATCCCTCTCTGTGTTTATAATGATTTATAATCCCACTCTCAGTGTTTATAATGATTTATAATCCCACTCTCTGGTGTTTATAATGATTTATAATCCCACTCTCTGGTGTTTATAATGATTTATAATCCCACTCTCAGTGTTTATAACGATTTATAATCCCACTCTCTGTGTTTATAATGATTTATAATCCCTCTCTCTGTGTTTATAATGATTTATAATCCCACTCTCAGTGTTTATAATGATTTATAATCCCACTCTCAGTGTTTATAATGATTTATAATCCCTCTCTCTGTGTTTATAATGATTTATAATCCCACTCTCAGTGTTTATAATGATTTATAATCCCACTCTCAGTGTTTATAACGATTTATAATCCCACTCTCAGTGTTTATAACGATTTATAATCCCACTCTCTGTGTTTATAATGATTTATAATCCCACTCTCAGTGTTTATAACGATTTGTAATCCCACTCTCAGTGTTTATAACGATTTATAATCCCACTCTCTGGTGTTTATAATGATTTATAATCCCACTCTCAGTGTTTATAATGATTTATAATCCCACTCTCTGTGTTTATAACGATTTATAATCCCACTCTCAGTGTTTATAACGATTTATAATCCCACTCTCAGTGTTTATAATGATTTATAATCCCTCTCTGTGTTTATAATGATTTATAATCCCACTCTCTGTGTTTATAATGATTTATAATCCCACTCTGTGTTTATAATGATTTATAATCCCTCTCTGTGTTTATAATGATTTATAATCCCACTCTCTGTGTTTATAATGATTTATAATCCCTCTCTGTGTTTATAATGATTTATAATCCCACTCTCAGTGTTTATAATGATTTATAATCCCTCTCTGTGTTTATAATGATTTATAATCCCACTCTCAGTGTTTATAATGATTTATAATCCCACTCTCTGGTGTTTATAATGATTTATAATCCCACTCTCAGTGTTTATAATGATTTATAATCCCACTCTCAGTGTTTATAATGATTTATAATCCCTCTCTCTGTGTTTATAATGATTTATAATCCCACTCTCAGTGTTTATAATGATTTATAATCCCACTCTCAGTGTTTATAACGATTTATAATCCCACTCTCAGTGTTTATAACGATTTATAATCCCACTCTCTGTGTTTATAATGATTTATAATCCCACTCTCAGTGTTTATAACGATTTGTAATCCCACTCTCAGTGTTTATAACGATTTATAATCCCACTCTCTGGTGTTTATAATGATTTATAATCCCACTCTCAGTGTTTATAATGATTTATAATCCCACTCTCTGTGTTTATAATGATTTATAATCCCTCTCTCAGTGTTTATAACGATTTATAATCCCACTCTCTGTGTTTATAATGATTTATAATCCCACTCTCAGTGTTTATAACGATTTGTAATCCCACTCTCAGTGTTTATAACGATTTATAATCCCACTCTCAGTGTTTATAACGATTTATAATCCCACTCTCAGTGTTTATAATGATTTATAATCCCACTCTCAGTGTTTATAACGATTTATAATCCCACTCTCAGTGTTTATAACGATTTATAATCCCACTCTCTGTGTTTATAATGATTTATAATCCCACTCTCAGTGTTTATAATGATTTATAATCCCACTCTCAGTGTTTATAACGATTTATAATCCCACTCTCAGTGTTTATAACGATTTATAATCCCACTCTCTGTGTTTATAATGATTTATAATCCCACTCTCAGTGTTTATAACGATTTGTAATCCCACTCTCAGTGTTTATAACGATTTATAATCCCACTCTCTGGTGTTTATAATGATTTATAATCCCACTCTCAGTGTTTATAATGATTTATAATCCCACTCTCTGTGTTTATAATGATTTATAATCCCTCTCTCAGTGTTTATAACGATTTATAATCCCACTCTCTGTGTTTATAATGATTTATAATCCCACTCTCAGTGTTTATAACGATTTGTAATCCCACTCTCAGTGTTTATAACGATTTATAATCCCACTCTCTGGTGTTTATAATGATTTATAATCCCACTCTCAGTGTTTATAACGATTTATAATCCCACTCTCAGTGTTTATAATGATTTATAATCCCTCTCTGTGTTTATAATGATTTATAATCCCACTCTCTGTGTTTATAATGATTTATAATCCCACTCTGTGTTTATAATGATTTATAATCCCTCTCTGTGTTTATAATGATTTATAATCCCACTCTCTGTGTTTATAATGATTTATAATCCCTCTCTGTGTTTATAATGATTTATAATCCCACTCTCAGTGTTTATAATGATTTATAATCCCACTCTCTGTGTTTATAATGATTTATAATCCCACTCTCTGTGTTTATAATGATTTATAATCCCACTCTCAGTGTTTATAACGATTTATAATCCCACTCTCAGTGTTTATAATGATTTATAATCCCTCTCTGTGTTTATAATGATTTATAATCCCACTCTCAGTGTTTATAATGATTTATAATCCCACTCTCTGGTGTTTATAATGATTTATAATCCCACTCTCTGGTGTTTATAATGATTTATAATCCCACTCTCAGTGTTTATAACGATTTATAATCCCACTCTCTGTGTTTATAATGATTTATAATCCCTCTCTCTGTGTTTATAATGATTTATAATCCCACTCTCAGTGTTTATAATGATTTATAATCCCACTCTCAGTGTTTATAATGATTTATAATCCCACTCTCAGTGTTTATAATGATTTATAATCCCTCTCTCTGTGTTTATAATGATTTATAATCCCACTCTCAGTGTTTATAATGATTTATAATCCCACTCTCAGTGTTTATAACGATTTATAATCCCACTCTCAGTGTTTATAACGATTTATAATCCCACTCTCTGTGTTTATAATGATTTATAATCCCACTCTCAGTGTTTATAACGATTTGTAATCCCACTCTCAGTGTTTATAAGGATTTATAATCCCACTCTCTGGTGTTTATAATGATTTATAATCCCACTCTCTGGTGTTTATAATGATTTATAATCCCACTCTCTGGTGTTTATAATGATTTATAATCCCACTCTCTGGTGTCACCCTGACGAGGATGAGATTCTCTTTTGAGTCTGGTTTTTCTCAAGGTTTCCTCCTCTTCCATCTAGGGGAGTTTTTCCTCGCCACAGTCACCTCAGGCTTTTCATTAGGGATAAATACAAATAAATGTAACTATAAGTCTAATATTAATCTTTTAAACTTTTTGTACTATATTTCTTATGTTCTGTAAAGCTGCTTTGAGAAAATGTCCATTGTTAAAAGCACTATACAAATAAAATTGAACAGAAAAATGGAATATAGTCGATCTATACAACACCTTTATTTAGACCTCGATAAAAACTCACGTAGTACTGAAGGAGGGAGTTATTAATTTAAGATCCACCGAGTGTCCACTCTAATTCATCCCAAAGGTGTTCTATGGGGTCCGACTCTGAACACTAGGAACTTTCCCTATGTACATATATTGATTGACCTTTGACTCACGGCCCTTAGAGACTCTGGAAGAGTCGAACGACGCCAGACCTTCACCACACCGGCGTAATTACACGTCCAGGATAACGCAGATTAAAGGTTATGAGATTCTGCTCACGATAAAACGTGTGTTTTAATTTGAATGTTTGTAACGTCATTGATTCCAAAAATGACGCCAATTTGTATATTCATTAACTTCAATTTAATTAGCTCATGTGTCATTTCACTCATGTTAAAGATCGCAATTCTCTGTAAAGCCTGTTCACACATCTTTTTACACACACACACACCTTAATAAATCAGCACCATTTCAGTTTGGTGTATGTTATTTATAGAAGTTTTGTTGTTTGAAGGTTAGATTAGATTCAACCTGATGAGTAAGATCAGACATCAGTAATCAGATCTGCTCTTTAAATGAGGTGTCTTGATGAAGCAGGTGTTTGATATGAAGGATAATAACCTGACTAACGCTCCACTCTTCCGATTTATTTCTGATGAATGAGCAAATGTCACCAATACACTCATTAATTATTCATGGTGTCAATCACTGATATGCTCTTACATCTGACTAACCCTAAATCCTCCCAAGCCTCCCCATGGTCATTAAAGTGTGTGTGTGTGTGTGTGTGTGTGTGTGTGCGTGTGTGTGTGTGTGTGTGTGTGTGTGTGTGTGTGCGTGTGTGTGTGTGTGTGTGTGTGTGCGTGTGTGTGTGTGTGTGTGTGTGTGTGTGTGCGTGTGTGTGTGCGTGTGTGTGTGTGTGTGTGTGTGTGCGTGTGTGTGTGTGTGTGTGTGTTGCTTCATAGCCTTTGTCTCCATCTCCCTCTCCTTGATGAGAGATGAGAGATGATGAGTGATGATGAGAGATGATGAGAGATGATGAGAGATGATGAGTGATGATGAGAGATGATGAGAGATGATGAGAGATGATGAGAGATGATGAGAGATGATGAGAGAGATGAGTGATGATGAGAGATGATGAGAGATGATGAGAGATGATGAGAGATGATGAGTGATGATGAGAGAGATGAGAGATGATGAGAGATGATGAGAGATGATGAGTGATGATGAGAGAGATGAGAGATGATGAGAGATGATGAGAGATGATGAGAGTGATGAGTGATGATGAGTGATGATGAGTGATGATGAGAGATGATGAGAGATGATGAGAGAGATGAGTGATGATGAGAGATGATGAGAGATGATGAGAGATGATGAGAGATGATGAGTGATGATGAGAGAGATGAGAGATGATGAGAGATGAGAGATGATGAGTGATGATGAGAGATGATGAGAGATGATGAGAGATGATGAGAGATGATGAGAGATGATGAGAGATGATGAGAGATGATGAGAGAGATGAGTGATGATGAGAGATGATGAGAGATGATGAGAGATGATGAGAGATGAGTGATGATAAGAGATGATGAGAGTGATGAGAGATGAGAGATGATGAGTGATGATGAGAGATGATGAGAGATGATGAGAGATGATGAGAGATGATGAGAGAGATGAGTGATGATGAGAGATGATGAGAGATGATGAGAGATGATGAGAGATGATGAGTGATGATGAGAGAGATGAGAGATGATGAGAGATGATGAGAGAGATGAGAGATGATGAGAGATGATGAGAGAGATGAGAGATGATGAGAGAGATGAGAGATGATGAGAGATGATGAGACATGATGAGAGATGATGAGAGATGATGAGAGATGATGAGTGATGATGAGAGATGATGAGAGTGATGAGAGATGATGAGTGATGATGAGAGATGATGAGAGATGATGAGAGTGATGAGAGTGATGAGAGAGATGAGAGATGATGAGAGATGATGAGAGATGATGAGAGATGATGAGAGTGATAAGAGATGATGAGAGTGATGAGAGATGAGAGATGATGAGTGATGATGAGAGATGATGAGAGATGATGAGAGATGATGAGAGATGATGAGAGAGATGAGTGATGATGAGAGATGATGAGAGATGATGAGAGATGATGAGAGATGATGAGTGATGATGAGAGAGATGAGAGATGATGAGAGATGATGAGAGATGATGAGTGATGATGAGAGAGATGAGAGATGATGAGAGATGATGAGAGATGATGAGAGTGATGAGAGATGATGAGAGATGATGAGTGATGATGAGAGATGATGAGAGATGATGAGAGATGATGAGAGTGATGAGAGATGATGAGAGATGATGAGTGATGATGAGAGATGATGAGAGTGATGAGAGATGATGAGAGATGATGAGAGTGATGAGAGATGATGAGAGATGATGAGAGTGATGAGTGATGATGAGTGATGATGAGTGATGATGAGAGATGATGAGAGTGATGAGAGATGATGAGAGATGATGAGAGTGATGAGTGATGATGAGTGATGATGAGTGATGATGAGAGTGATGAGTGATGATGAGTGATGATGAGTGATGATGAGAGATGATGAGTGATGATGAGAGTGATGAGTGATGATGAGTGATGATGAGTGATGATGAGAGATGATGAGTGATGATGAGAGATGATGAGAGTGATGAGAGATGATGAGAGATGATGAGTGATGATGAGTGATGATGAGAGATGATGAGAGATGATGAGAGATGATGAGTGATGATGAGAGATGATGAGAGTGATGAGAGATGATGAGAGATGATGAGAGTGATGAGTGATGATGAGTGATGATGAGTGATGATGAGAGATGATGAGAGATGATGAGAGTGATGAGTGATGATGAGAGTGATGAGTGATGATGAGAGATGATGAGAGATGATGAGTGATGATGAGAGATGATGAGAGTGATGAGAGATGATGAGAGATGATGAGTGATGATGAGAGATGATGAGAGATGATGAGAGATGATGAGAGATGATGAGAGTGATGAGTGATGATGAGTGATGATGAGAGATGATGAGAGTGATGAGTGATGATGAGAGATGATGAGTGATGATGAGAGATGATGAGAGTGATGAGTGATGATGAGAGATGATGAGAGATGATGAGAGTGATGAGAGATGATGAGTGATGATGAGAGATGATGAGTGATGATGAGAGTGATGAGAGTGATGAGAGATGATGAGAGATGATGAGAGTGATGAGAGATGATGAGAGATGATGAGTGATGATGAGACATGATGAGAGTGATGAGAGATGATGAGAGATGAGAGATGATGAGTGATGATGAGAGATGATGAGTGATGATGAGAGATGATGAGAGATGATGAGAGATGATGAGAGATGATGAGAGTGATGAGAGATGATGAGAGATGATGAGTGATGATGAGAGATGATGAGTGATGATGAGTGATGATGAGAGATGATGAGAGTGATGAGAGATGATGAGAGATGATGAGTGATGATGAGTGATGATGAGAGATGATGAGTGATGATGAGAGATGATGAGTGATGATGAGAGATGATGAGAGATGATGAGAGTGATGAGAGATGATGAGTGATGATGAGAGTGATGAGAGATGATGAGAGATGATGAGAGATGATGAGTGATGATGAGAGATGATGAGAGATGATGAGAGATGATGAGAGATGATGAGTGATGATGAGAGATGATGAGAGATGATGAGAGATGATGAGAGTGATGAGAGATGATGAGAGTGATGAGAGATGATGAGAGATGATGAGAGATGATGAGTGATGATGAGAGATGATGAGAGATGATGAGAGTGATGAGAGATGATGAGAGATGATGAGAGATGATGAGAGATGATGAGAGATGATGAGTGATGATGAGAGATGATGAGAGATGATGAGTGATGATGAGAGATGATGAGAGTGATGAGAGATGATGAGAGATGATGAGTGATGATGAGTGATGATGAGAGATGATGAGTGATGATGAGTGATGATGAGAGATGATGAGTGATGATGAGAGATGATGAGAGATGATGAGTGATGATGAGAGATGATGAGAGATGATGAGTGATGATGAGAGATGATGAGAGATGATGAGTGATGTGTGATGGAGTTATGTGGGCCGTGTGTTTATACAATACAGTAAACACACATTTATAAATTCTAACCAGAACTTTAACTTGTAACTTTAACTACTACTCACAATTTTAAATTCTAACTCTAATTGTAACTTCTGTCCTTCTGTGTTTAACTTCTATCTTTAACTAAACTTAATTTCTAATTCTAACTGCTAACACCAACTTAAACTTCTATTACCATTTTCTAACCTTTATGTCTAACTTCTAACTTTAACTTCTAACCACAACTTTAAATTCAGATCAGAATTTTAAATTCTAGCCCTAACTTCTAACGTTAATTACTGACCACAGTGTTAACAACTAACCCAATCTCTTCTATCCCTAAATTCTAACATTAATTTAACTTTTAATTTATAAGATTAACTTCTAACCCTAACTTTAACTCCTAACTCTAACTTCTAATCCTAACTTCTTTCTGCAATTTCTAACTTTAACTACTAACCACAACTTTAAATTCAGATCAGAATTTTAAATTCTAGCCCCAAGTTTTAACTTCTAACGTTAATTACTAACCACAATGTTAACAACTAACCTCAACTTAAACTCCTATTTCTATTTTCTAACTTCTAATCCTAGCTTCTGTCTGTAATTTCTAAATCTAATTTTAAATCTAATCTAATCTAATTTTCTAACACCAATTTATCTTAATTTTTAACATCTAACATTAACTTCTAACCAGAACTTTAAATTCAGATCAGAATTTTAAATTCTAGCCCTAAATTTTAACTTCTAACATTAATTACTAACCACAGTGTTAACAACTAACCCCAACTTAAACTTCTGTCCCTTCTATCCCTAACTTCTTACATTAATTTAACTTTTAACTTATAAGTTTAAATTCTAACCCTAACTTTAACTCCTAACCCTAATTTCTAACTTCTATTCCTAGCCTCTGTCTGTAATTTCTAACTTTTAAATCTAACTTCTAACACCAATTTAAACTTTATTTCTAACATCTAACATTAACTACTAACCCCAACTTTAAGTTCTAACCTTAAGTTTTAAAGAGCGACTCATGAGAATATAACCATATTATAAAATATTTAAAAGCAGTGGTCATATGACTTGCAGCATGGACGTCACCCATTGAAGCGGCGCTACACATTTCCACTGATCTGTTCCTGATGATTTACTTTGAAGCAGTGTGAGGACTCACTGTGGGGTTTGATGTAGTTTCACAGCCTGAGGCGTATTTATGGAGTTGTGGTGAAATAATACAGACCTCCTCTTTTATTTTCTCTCTCCACTCGTCTGTCTTCTGCCTTTAGAAGAAGCGATGGAGAAATAATTTCGTCTCACATCAGCGTCCATGATGTTCATTAAAATGTGGTCAGTCTGGGATAGTACACTCTACCACACTGTGCACAACCAAAATGTAAAAGAAAAATGGATCTATAATGTAGGATGTAATAAAATGAGGTTCTAATTCAATTGAGTTCATTTTGATTTTTGAATTTTATCATTTTTTATTTATTAGCTTTGTTTATTCTTTTAGATTTTTTTCGAAATTCTATTCGATTTCTGCCAAAAAGTTTCATTACATTCATTCATTCATTCATTCTTTAAAGGTTCAGATTATCTCTTGAGAAGTTTGTTTTTGGAGAGTATTTCCTCAGCCTTGTGTGTTTTATTCCCCTGTGTGGAGTCAGGAGTTATATGATCACATTGTTCAGAGTAAAAATGAACACAGCTTCTGATTATTAAGTGCAGCAGCAGTGGTGATTTATTTATTATATGGTTTACTTCTTTAAGCCAGAGTGTATCTGATAAGTGAGACTGTCCACCAGCCACATGCAGACCACCTCAGAGCCCAGTAATGTCCGCTGGAGGAAGTATAGTGACACAGGAAGTGTTTAAAGAAGAAGCGCATCTTTATCTTTATTTAAATACTGAGCATTTAATCCTGACTGTGTGAGATCAGGCTGGTGTCAGGTTTAAACCCCCCCCCTCTCTGTCCCCTACTCTCTCTCTCTCTCTCACCCTCTCTCTGCGCATGTGCGGCGGAGAGGCGAGTGTGGAGCGCGAGAGTGGTTGCCAATTTGCCAATTTTTTCGGCACTAAGTGCAATTACTTTCCAGTTAATATCTTGAAACATTTATATACTTATTGTGTGTGTGTGTGTGTGTGTGTGTGTGTGTGAGTGTGTGTGTGTGCGGAAAACAACTGTGTGTGTGAGCGAGCGAGTGTGTGTGCGCGCATGTGTGTGTGTGAGTAGCGTGTTGGTGAAGCGTGGTTATGGCGCATCCGAACGCGAGGTTGTGTGAGAGTTTTGTGTCCGGCGCGGTGTCCGTGTTGTGTGTCCGGCGCTGTGTCCGTGTTGTGTGTCCGGCGCGGTGTCCGTGTTGTGTGTCCGGCGCTGTGTCCGTGTTGTGTGTCCGGCGCTGTGTCCGTGTTGTGTGTCCGGCGAGTGTAGAGGAATGTTGTCTTGCAGTCGGTAACATGGTGCGGTATGAGAACATTGTCTCTGCCTCCAGAATGAACAGTGCCATTGTGGTGTTCTTGAATAATGTTGAAAAAGTGAGAAATCTGATTCAGAAGGGTATTGTGATTAATAATGAGTCAATACTGGTTTCTCCCCTCAGTTCCCCATCTAAGAAGATTATGTTGTCCAATGTCCCTCCTTTTATTTCTGATGAGGCTATTTGTAAAGAACTGTCTTGCTACAGGCATCTTGTCTCCCCCATTAAGAGAATCCCCCTTGGCTGTAAGTCCCCACTGGTGAAGCACTTGGTGTCTTTCAGGAGAATGGTCTTTATGGTCTTCAGAGAAGGTGTAGAAGAGCTTAATGCTGTTTTTAAATTTTGTGTTGAAGGCTTTGACTACAACATCTTTGTCTCTTCTGATGCTGATATAAAGTGTTTTAAGTGTGGTAAAATAGGTCATCTTGTTCGGGCCTGCCCTGAGAGACAGAGTGACCCCGGTGTTTCTGAGCGACCGGGGCAGGACGCAGCTGAGCCGGCTGTGGTCATTCCCCCTGCGGCTACATTTCGGCTGGTTGCTGAGGGCCCCGGAGCTGCTGCTGCACCAGACCCTAAAGAGAGTGAGCCCCAAGCCCAGCCTGCAGCCCAGAAGCCCACTAGAGCTATGCCAGCCCCGGAAAATCCATGCAGGGCCGAACCGGCTGCAGAAGAGCCATGCTCAGCTCAACCGGACCGGGAGAAGCCGTGCTCCACTGAGAAGAGCTCAGTGGGTTCTGGAGCAGTGCTGGAGCTGCCTGCGCTGGCAGAGGCAGGCACGGAGGTGCAAAGCAACCGCCTGGAAACACCGGACACTACACCAGTGCAGGGGGACGGGGGAGACGTGGACATGGATGATGAGCCCATTTTTAAAGTTCCTAACAAAAGGAAAAAGCAAGGTAAGGGATGGGGGAAGAAACAAGCAAAAAAAGACACAAAGGTGGAGGAATCAGACAGTGATGACTGCATGTCAGACTCGGTTTTAATGTTTGACTCTCAGGAGGAACAGGTCAATGTTGTATACAGTGCAGAGGACATTAAGGAGTTTTTAAGGAACACTAAATGGCAAAAAAAACATAGCATTAGAAGAGTTTTTCCTGGACCGTAAACAGTTTATTCACAACGTGAAGTTCTTCAGAAGAGAAGGAGCGTTTGTCGATGTTGAAATTTTCCATCTGAAGAAACTGATAATGAGAGTGAACAGGGAAAACTCTGACGATGACTGATGTGTGGTGTTTTTTATTTTAGAGTGGTTTTTACCCTCTGTTTAGTTTTATTTATTTTATTTATTTTAATAAAGGGTATTAACATTGTGAGCTTAAATATTAATGGAGCAAGAGAGCAGAACTAGAGGGCTAAGCTGTACGAACTTTTAAAGCAGAAGCACATTGACGTTGTCATGCTGCAGGAAACCCACAGCGATACCAGCAGTGCTGCTGATTGGGTGAAGGAGTGGGATGGGTTGGTGATTTTAAGCCATAACACAACGCTCAGTGGTGAAGTCGCCTTGCTCTTTACTCACAGTTTTATTCCTTGTTCTTATTCAGTTGAAGAATTTTTAAATGGGAGGCTTTTAAAAGTGAAAACTTTTTATGAGAATGAGGTTTTAGTTTTTATCTGTGTGTACACTCCCACCAGTGCAGTGGAGAGGATGATGTTTTTAGACACGTTGAATAATGTTATTACCGACTGCAACACTGCAGAGATTTTAATTCTGGGTGGTGATTTTAACTGCACTACAGATAATTTAGACCGGAACCACACAGAACCTCACATGGCTTCCCGTAAGCGTCTGTGGGAGATGGTGGAGGCCCACGAGCTAAATGACATATGGAGAACTTTTCATAAGAACAAGAGACAGTACACGTGGGCCCATGCCATAGACAACACACTCTCCCTGGTGAGATTAGATCGTTTTTATGGTTTTAAACACCAGCTGACATTTTTTACAGTGTTTTATTGTTCCAGTAGGTATCTCTGACCACAGTATGGTCCAGTGTACTATCACTAAAGAGAAGGTTAAACCTAGGAGTGCCTACTGGCATTTTAACACTGCTCTTTTAGAAGACGCTAATTTTAAAGAGTCTTTTATTTATTTATGAAATTGTTTTAAACATGAGAAGGCAGCTTTTAGTTCACTCCAGCTGTGGTGGGATGTGACGAAAACGCAAATAAAAGTTTTTTGTCAGCAGTACACTCTCAATGTCACAAGAGACATTGTTAGATCTCTGAAAGCTCTGGAGATAGAAATAGTGGAACTCCAGCGTTTGGAGGCCACCGGAAATCAAGGGCATACTGAAGCCCTCAAACGTAAAAAAGCCAAAATGAACAACCTGTTAGACATTACAGCACAGGGGGCGCTGGTCCGCTCACGCTTTAAAAGCGCTGCTGAGATGGATGCTCCTTCAAAGTTCTTTTTAAGTTTAGAGCATTCTGTGCAAACAGAATCAGGGGATCTCGTATCTGAGCCCACTGAAATTCGCCAGCAGACAGTAAGCTTCTACTCGAAGCTGTACAGCAGTGAGTGGTCAGGGGCACAAGTAGTGGAGGACAGCTTCCTCATGAACCTGCCCAAGCTCTCTGAGCAAGCGGCCAGAGAGTTGGACAGGGAGTTGATGCTGGAGGAGGTTCATGAGGCTCTCCAGGAGATGGAGAATGGACGGGCGTCAGGTATAGATGGTCTCCCTGTCGAGTTTTACAAGGCATTCTGGGCCGTCATAGGGCAGGACGTGCTGGATGTCCTACGGGACAGTATACGGAGGTGAACTCCCATTGAGCTGCAGGAGGGCCGTCCTGACCCTGCTACCGAAAAAGGGAGACCTGACACACCTGAAAAACTGGACCCCGGTCTCACTACTGTGCACTGACTGCAAGCTGCTCTCAAAAGCATTAGCCTCGAGACTGACTAAGGTAATGGAGCAGCTCATTCACCAGGACCAGACGTACTGTGTGCCTGATAGGTCCATATTCGATAATGTGTATCTAATTCGTGACATTTTGGACGTCTCCAGGCTATTGGGCTTAAAGACTGGTCTGATTTCTCTAGATCAGGAAAAGGCTTTTGACCGGGTTGAACATGAATATTTGTGGAAGGTGCTGGAAGCCTTTGGGTTCAACCCAGGTTTTATAGCCATGATCAGGGTGTTGTACAGTGACATTGAGAGTGTACTGAAGGTTAACGGTGGTTTATGTGCTCCTTTTAGAGTGTACAGAGGGATCAGGCAGGGCTGTTCCCTCTCTGGAATTTCAGGAATACTGTCTAGCTATTGAACCTCTTTTTTTTTTTTCTTTTCTTTTTTTTTTTGAAAATGAAGTTTTTATTGGTTTTTCTTTATACGTAACATACCAGTACAAAATTCCAACAGTAAATAAGTAATGTGTGTTTGTACTGTGTCCAAAATAAAATACATAAAAATGTGTAAATAAAATAATAGCAATGACAATCCTTAAGTGGTGAATAACCAAAAAAAAAAAAAAAAGACAATTCTGTAAAGTACAACAGGGTAAGCAAATCACAATCCAAACATGGATCTATAAAGATAATAAAGTTGTCCCATATGTCCACATCTCTGTGATTTCCATTCACTTTGGCTAACATTTTTTCATAGCATACATTCTCAGTCATAAGTTCAATCCACATTTTAACTGTAAGAATATCTTTCCAAAATCTAAGTATCAGGCGTATTGCTGTGATTACACCCAACGTAAAAAGAGAGAACTCATAGTTTTTAATCTGTAGAATCTCTGATTTATCTCCCAACAGACATATCCTGGGTGATAATGGAATGTCAAAACCCAAACATCTTCCTAGATATTTAAACACAGCTTTCCAAAAAGGTTGAATCTTTGAACATTGCCAAAGAGCATGAACATATGTACCAGTTTCTTCTTTACATTTCCAGCATTTATCATCCTTCATACAACCCATTCTAAACAGTCGAACTGGTGTAAAATAAAACCTGTGTAGTACTTTATATTGAATAAATTTACCCCTTGCTTCTCTTATATACATACCACTGTAGGACAAAATTTTGTTCCAGGTGTCTTTATCTATGTCTATAAAGGTCTCTCTGCCAGATCAGTCTTAGGTTTTCACAGTTATTATCATCCATCCTTAAACAGAGTTGATAAAATTTTGATGCTTTTTGAAGGTGCCTTGGTAATTCATAAAAAGTTTCTAAAACATTTTTATTTTGTTTCATAGGGACCTTCGTTTCCAAGCAGTGTCTAATTTGTAGATATTTCCAGAAATTATTACGGCCTTCTAACCGAAATTTTTCTTGCAAATTATTATAAGACAAAAGCTTACCATTACTAAATAAATCATTTAAAGCACGTATTCCACTTCTAAACCACTGTCTCCAAAACAACGGCTTTTTCCCTACTTTAACATATGGGTTATTCCACACTGACGAGTAATGTTGACACCAGTGAGAAATCTGACACTTTTTGTGGGCAATTTTCCAAACCTCTTTAGAGTGAAGCAGTATTGGGTTGGTCATATGATGTTGCAAGTCCCCCTCTGGGTTTCGTGAAAAGGCCTCTATTGGCTGAAAAGGAGAAGTAAGTTGTCGTTCTATTAATACCCAATCTAAATCTAAATCTTCATTCCCCCAGTGCTTAGCGAGCTTAGACATTTCAAATGCTACTTTATAGATCTCTACATTAGGTAATGCTAAACCTCCCCTATCTCTTGGCAAACATAATTTATTAACCCCAATCCTGGGTCTTTTACCTTCCCATAAAAAATTCTTAACCATAGCATTATATTTTTTATATATCTGAGGAGGCATGGTAACTGGGACCATTCCTGATAGATAATTAAACTGTGGCACTACCACCATCTTTATTATATTAATCTTTCCCCATAAAGTTAACGTCAGCTTTTTCCAACTATCTAATTTAGCCTGCATTTTCTGTAACAAAGGTTCCATATTCAAATACAATATATTCTCTAAATTAGGGCTCAAGTGGATACCCAAATATTTAATTCCTTTATTCATCCACTTGAATTTAAATGCACTAACTGAGGAAGAAAAGCATGCTCCTGAAACTGGCATAGCCTCTGACTTATGCCAGTTGATTTTATATCCTGAACATTTTGAATAAGATTCAATCACATTAAGAATTACTGGTAAGGAACATGCTGGGTCTTTAATTAAAAGCAATATGTCATCAGCATATAACAGTAATTTGTGTTCTCTCCCCCCTGCAAATACCCCGTTAATTCTGATGTCTTCTCTAATCATTGCGGCAAGCGGTTCTAAAGCTAATATAAAAAGTAGTGGACTGAGAGGGCAGCCCTGACGAGCAGACCTAGATAAATTAAAGATAGATGAGGTTATTCCATTAGTTATTATGGCTGCTTTAGGATTGGAGTAAAAAATTTTAACCCACTTCACAAAACCTGAACCAAACCTATATTTCTCTAAGGCAGCAAATAAAAACCCCCCATTCTACCCTATCAAAAGCTTTTTCAGCATCGAGTGATATTGCAGCAATGGGGTCTAGATTAGAATGATTCATCCACATAAGATGCAATAGCCTCCTTATATTGTCAGTCGAGGATCTATTTTTAATAAAGCCCACCTGGTCTTTATATATGATTTTAGGTATAATACCTTCTAACCGAGTGGCTAATAATTTTGTTAATACTTTGAAGTCTACATTTAATAAACTTATCGGACGGTAATTAGCAGGATCTATCGTATCTCTTCCTGGTTTTGTTATGAGAATTATTAAAGCTTCATTAAAACTTTCAGGCAGCATATTGTCCTGAAGTACTTCTGAATATACCTCAGTTAATATTGGGGTCAACTTATCAACAAATTTTTTGTAATATTCTACTGGGAATCCATCAGAGCCTGGTGATTTTCCAGATTTTAAAGACATTGTAATCATTCTGACCTCTTCTTGTGTTATCGGTGCATCTAGTAAATCTCGTTCATCAGGAGACAAGGTGGGCAACATAATATTGGTCAGAAAATCTTTTAATTCTTCCTGATTAAAGCTGGCTTCTGATGTATATAGTTTGGAGTAAAACTGCTTAAAAACCCTATTAATTTCTTTATCTGAGGTAAACACCTTATTTTCGTCCCTAATTGCAGGTATGATGTGGGATGCATCATGTTGCTTAATCTGTTTAGCTAGACATTTCCCAGCTTTTTCCCCGCTTTCATAATACTTGGTCTTCAATTTAAATAATGCATATTCTGCTTTTTTATTAAAGAATTCATGTAAATCAAATTTCATCTGACAAAGCTGTTTAAATTTCGATTCTGTAAAGCCAATTCCTTTTCTAAGTCACTAATTTGTTTTTCTAGAAGTTTCACTTTTTCAACACCTTCTTTTTTCTTTCTACTGCCGTAAGCAATGCATTTTCCCCTGATATATGCTTTTTTTTATATATGCTTTAGATGCATCCCATACTGATGCATCCCATACTGGTACTCTTGGAGTTGACCCAATATTAAGTTCAAAAATTTTTATATCATCCTGTAGTGAATTTACAAAAACCTTATCCTCCAAAATAAAAGTATTTAGTCTCCACCTCCCTCTTTTCTTATAATCAATCTTTATTTCTAATTTTATCTCCACCTGTGCATGATCAGTCAATGATATAACTCCAATAATACAGTTGAAAACAGAGTCAATTAACGAGTCGGAGATCAGAAAATAATCAATTCTTGAAAAGGACTTATGACAATTTGAGAAAACGTGTATTCCCTTTCTCGTGGGTTAACCAGTCTCCAAATATCTGTTAGTCCATGGTCATCCTTCAGAGCATGAATAGCAGCCCTATCTCTGGGGCTAGGTCTGATGTTCTTTGGACTTTTGTCCAGGATGCTATCCATAGTTTGATTAAAGTCACCTCCAAGTATAACATATCCCTCAAGGTTAGCAAAAATTTTGTTTACCTCATAAAAGAATTCGGGCTCCTCCCTATTTGGCGCATATATATTACACAGCACTACTTGAACATCATTGAGCTTCGCTTCTATGCAAAGTATACGGCCCTCCTTGTCTTTATATTGATTCATTAATACAAACTGTATTTTTTTCCTCACTAGTATGACCACTCCACTCCTCTTGCTTGATACCGAATTATGAAAAACATGTCCGACCCAGTCACGTCTCAATTTCAGGGCTTCCCTTTCGTCCTTAAAATGTGTTTCTTGCAAAAAAAGCAATATCAGCTTTTCTAATCTTAAGGTATGTAAGTATTTCCTTTTAACAGGGTGACCCACGGCCATTTATATTCCAAGTTATGATATTTACAACTTATCTATCCATTACACACTGATAAAGTATGATACTGTGCACCTCTTGTGCTTAAAAGCAGATTCACTGTTGTGTTCCAGATAAAAATAATAAATAACCCTTGGACATTAAAACTGGTATTATATCCACAGTCATTTCTGATAGAAAACCAACAGTCAAACTTCCAACATTTTTGTGCAATAGAACCTTGAAAAACATACATAGAACACAAATAAAAAAGAAAAATAGGAACTCAAAACATTGCCCTTAAGGGGCAGCGATCCCACTCGTGGGTGTAACATTTTGGTCCATGATGCTCGCAGTCAGCGCACTCGCTAACTCAGGAAGACAGACCCCACAGCTTTCCCGGACCCACCTTCTGAACCAATTATTATAATGCTTCGACTTACAGTGATTTACTTATCACCTCTGTGTAGTTGGATGTGCTCCTTTATATATCTTTCAGCTTCCATGTGATCCGTGAAACTTTGCTTTTTCCTCTTCCAAGTAAATTTAAGTGTCGCTGGATGAGCCAAGGTATGTCGAACCTTGCGGTCCCAGAGTAACTTCTTCACTGCGGAGAATTTTTTCCTCATCATTGCTCTCTCCCTCGACATGTCCTCAAAAAAGGACAGTTTGCATTCCTCCCATTGTAATCCTTTGCTCTTTTTCGCTTCAGCCAGGACTCTTTCTCTCGCAGTATAGCGCAAAAAAGTTCACCAACACGACCCGGGGACGTTGATCATCGTTAGGCTTAGGTCCGAAGCTCCGGTGGCTGCGCTCTATCTCAAACATCGGTCCAGTCAACCCGAACCCCTCTGACAGGATCTTTAGTACATACTCATGCATTTCGTATCCTGCTTCTTTCCCCTCTTTAAGGCTGACTATTTTGATATTATTCCGTCTGCTAGGATTTTCCAAATCCTCGGTTTTATTCCAGAGCTCGTTCACAAGTTTCACCATTTTCTCATTGTCACCAGTCAAACGATTCGACACATCTTCTACATGCGAAATACGATTCTCAGCTTCGTCGAGTCTAGCCTGTACCGAACTAATCGCATCTTTAAGTTCTGTAGTTGTCGCTTTAATAGAAGTCACATCATTTGCTACTCCCTGCAAAGTAGCGTTCATCTTGCTAATTTCAGTAAAAAGATCTTCCAACTTTGGGTTTTGATTACTTGACTCGTTAGCTTCTGGGCTCGTTGTTTTCAAGCATGTTTGAACCCCTCGAATTGGTTGCTTGGAAGATGTCATCTTTTCGCTTGTCGTTTATTTTAAGTAAAAAGTGAGTTATCAGTCGAAATTTGTTTGAATTTGCGAAGCAGGTATACTAAATGATCAAATTAATGGTGGGTATCCAGAGCCGTACTCTAGCGTGCTGCCATTTCCCAACTTGTCATCACGTGACTCCCCTATTGAACCTCTTTTAAATAAGTTAAGAAGTCTTCTCTCTGGCTTTTATATTCCACATGCTAATGCCTCAACATGTTTATCAGCCTATGCAGATGATCTGGTAGTGATGATAAACACACAGAATGATGTCAATGTTTTAACTGATATTTTAAATGACTTTCAGATTTTATCCTCTGCCAAAGTTAACTGGTCAAAGAGTGAAGCCATTTTAGTTGGGGAGTGGGGAGGTGGGCAACCGTCACTACCAGGAGGCTTAGCGTGGAAAAGAGGTGGTTTTAAACATTTGGGTGTCTACCTGGGGAACAATGAGTTTTTAAACAAAAATTGGGAAGGCTCTGTAGAAAATGTGAAGGGCAGACTGAGCAGGTGGAAGCGTCATCAACAACCTGTTGCGTGTTGTCAATCAGCTCCTACACCGCTGGAGATCTGCACTAACATCAGAGGAGCGTGTTCAGCTGATGGACTACTCACTGGTCCTACAGAGGACGAACCCTTTCCCCAGCTGAACATCGCTCCTGACCTCGACGGGTGTGCAGGCCCCCTCCTGGAGTGCCGGGGCGAAGGGGAGATGGACTTTGGGTCAGTGTCGGGGAAGCTGCTCTACAGAGAGTGTGTAAAGGTTTTAAATAAGAAGAAGCTGAGTGGGAGGGTGGACACCCCATGGAGAAGTGTACATGGTTTTACTGATGATTTTAAACCAGAGTGGACGCACTGTATAAACCACCGTTAACTAAAAAAGCTGCTGACCTCCAGTGGAGGATTTTACACTGTATTATCTCTGTGAACTCTTTTATTTCTGTTTTAAACCCTGATATTGCACATGATTGTCCTTTTTGTTCACAGAGAGAAACAGTTTTTCATGCTTTTATTCACTGCTCCAGGTTACAGTCACTGTTTGTGTTTTTACGGAGCATTTTAAGGGCTTTTAATGTTGTTTTTACTTTTCAGTGTTTTATTTTTGTTTTTAAGTTTGTCAGGAAACACCGGTTCAGGTGCCAACTGATCAATTTTATCTTTGGTCAGGCCAAAATGGCGATATATCTAAGCCGGAAAAACTGAATTGCACAAAATACTGACTGTGAAGCAATAAGAATCCTGGAAAGGCTGATAAAGTCAAGAATTTTAATTGATTTTAACTTTTACAAGAGTATGAATGAGTTGGATGTGTTTAGATGTGTGTGGTGTTGGGAGAATGCTTTGTGCTCTGTTGCAGAAGGGAAACTTAACTTTGCAGCAGAGCTAAACTAATCACTCATGTCTAAACTAATTTATTGACATTATTTTAATGTTTTAATTTATTTATCTATCTATTTATTTATTAAGTCACTGTGAATTATATATGTGACTTGTATAAATAAAGATGTGTAAAAAGTCAAAAAAAGTCTCTCTCTCTCTCTCTCTCTCTCTCTCTCTCTCTCTCTCTCTCTCTCTCTCTCTCTCTCTCTACAGATGGGAAATGCCTCTGAAACCTCCTTAATTTCCAAGATATCTAAAGAGCATGACTTTCTTTTGGGGATGACCTACACCATATTCGGTAAACACACGCACACACAAGCTCTGCTACAAATCTTTTTGTTTTTTTATTGTGTCTTTCTATCTTTATTTCTTTCATTCTTTTGTCATTTATTTAATATTTTTTATGTCCTTGTTTCTCTCCATTCTTTGTCTTTCTTTCTTTCTTTCTTTCTTTCTTCTTTCTTTCTCTCTCTCTCTCTCTCTCTCTCTCTCTCTCTCTCTCTGCACATGCATGAGTGAGTGAGTGTGTGAGCGTGGACGGAGCGTGCATCTTTTTTTTGCTATACTCGTTGTATTGTATGGTGTGTAAAGAGCGTGAGTGTTGAGTAGTGGATTATTGTGTGTGTGTGTGCGGTGGAGGAATGCGCTGCGGCGGGGTGAAGAGCATTGTTACTGCCGTGAGGATGAATAAGGCTGTGGTCATGTTTGTGGACGAGGTTCAGAAAGCTGAGACTGTGGTTTTGGAGGACGTTGTTATAAAAGGGACCTTGATGAAAGTTTCTCCCCTTAGCACCCCCGCTAAACGTGTGATCCTGTTTAATGTCCCCCCTTCATTGATGATAAAGATCTCTGTTCACTGTTGTCCAGGTACGGTAAAGTAGTTTCTCCTATTAAAATGATACCGACAGGCTGCAAAGACCCCGAGCTCAGGCATATCTTCTCCTATAGACGACAGGCTTTCATAGTTCTCAACAACAGAGATGAAGACCTCAATGTTGTTTTTAAAGTTAAGCTAGATGGAGAAGAATACACTATTTATGCAACTTCTGGAAGTTTGAAGTGTTTCGGGTGTGGTCAGGAGGGGCACCTAGCTAGGAACTGCCCCGAAGTACAGGCAGCAGGTGAACAGGAGACAGAAACAGTACAGGAGAATAGTCAGGATAAGGTACAAGCTGAAGACAACCAGGTCAGTGGAGAGGATAACACACAAACAGAGGGTCAGGAAGAAAACAAACAGCAGGAACCAACCATGGAAAGTCAAGAAGGGGGAAAAAACACTGAGTCAGAAATAAATCATACAGAGACAGAAATCAAAAAATCACAAGGTAACATGAATAAAAACACTGAAAATAACGCACAGTTAAATAACAGCCAAAACATTGATGAGTACGAAAGAACAGACATGGCCATGACAGATGACAGTGAGTTTACTCCGGTCAGGTCAAAGAGAAAGCTAAAACTAGGAAGCAGTGGAGCTCAATCCAGAAAGAAAGGTCCAGTCGAAACAAAAAATGAAAAGCAGATCACAGCTGATAAAAAAACCGAGACAGATTCGAGCAGTAACCCAGAGACCAATACAGAAACAGACAGTGATGAGGACCAAGAGACCGTTAAAGAGAAAACAGAAACATACAAGGATAAAGAAATCAACAGTTTCTCCAAAAAACAAAAAAACATGAAGGGAGTCAAAATAGAACAATACTTCCCAAATAAACTCAACTTTGTGGAATCTGCAATTACCATAATAAAGACAAAAAACAAGAACTTCACAGATCAGGAGGTTTATAGACTCAAAAAGTTTGTGACAAGAACAAGGCAAGGTCTGGTACAGGGAGACGAGGAGAGTGTATAAACTACAGCCTGGAACTGATGGGGATTACTTTTCTCTTTTTCTCTTTATTTTTTTCATGACGGATTTCAACATTACTTCCTTAAATATAAGGGGAGGAAGGGATGTTAGAAAACGGGCAGAACTCTTTGATCTAATTAAATTAAAGAAAACTGATGTAATGTTCATGCAGGAAAATCACTGTGACAAAGACTATGAGTCTAAATGGAAGTTAGAATGGGAAGGGGAAGTAGTTTTGAGTTTGGAGAGCTCAGTGCAGGAGTCGGTGTTCTGTTTGCTAAGCATTTTGTACCTGAGTCTTATATCAAACAGGAAGTGATCGCTGGCAGGTTACTTTTAATTAATGCAAAATATGAGCTTTTTAACCTGACACTAATCAATGTACACTATATTGCCAAAAGTATTCGCTCACCCATCCAAATAATCAGAATCAGGTGTTCCAATCACTTCCATGGCCACAAGTGTATAAAATCAAGCACCTAGGCATGCAGACTGTTTTTACAAACATTTGTGAAAGAATGGGTCGCTCTCAGGAGCTCAGTGAATTCCAGCGTGGAACTGTGATAGGATGCCACCTGTGCAACAAATCCAGTCGTGAAATTTCCTCGCTCCTAAATATTCCACAGTCAACTGTCAGCTGTATTATAAGAACGTGGAAGTGTTTGGGAACGACAGCAACTCAGCCACGAAGTGGTAGGCCACGTAAACTGACGGAGCGGGGTCAGCGGATGCTGAGGCGCATAGTGCGAAGAGGTCGCCAACTTTCTGCAGAGTCAATCGCTACAGACCTCCAAACTTCATGTGGCCTTCAGATTAGCTCAAGAACAGTGCGCAGAGAGCTTCATGGAATGGGTTTCCATGGCCGAGCAGCTGCATCCAAGCCATACATCACCAAGTGCAATGCAAAGCGTCGGATGCAGTGGTGTAAAGCACGCCGCCACTGGACTCTAGAGCAGTGGAGACGCGTTCTCTGGAGTGACGAATCACGCTTCTCCATCTGGCAATCTGATGGACGAGTCTGGGTTTGGCGGTTGCCAGGAGAACGGTACTTGTCTGACTGCATTGTGCCAAGTGTAAAGTTTGGTGGAGGGGGGATTATGGTGTGGGGTTGTTTTTCAGGAGCTGGGCTTGGCCCCTTAGTTCCAGTGAAAGGAACTCTGAATGCTTCAGCATACCAAGACATTTTGGACAATTCCATGCTCCCAACTTTGTGGGAACAGTTTGGAGCTGGCCCCTTCCTCTTCCAACATGACTGTGCACCAGTGACCAAAGCAAGGTCCATAAAGACATGGATGACAGAGTCTGGTGTGGATGAACTTGACTGGCCTGCACAGAGTCCTGACCTCAACCCGATAGAACACCTTTGGGATGAATTAGAGCGGAGACTGAGAGCCAGGCCTTCTCGTCCAACATCAGTGTGTGACCTCACAAATGCGCTTCTGGAAGAATGGTCAAAAATTCCCATAAACACACTCCTAAACCTTGTGGACAGCCTTCCCAGAAGAGTTGAAGCTGTTATAGCTGCAAAGGGTGGACCGACGTCATATTGAACCCTATGGATTAGGAATGGGACGTCACTTAAGTTCATATGCGAGTCAAGGCAGGTGAGTGAATACTTTTAGCAATATAGTGTATATGCCCCAACCAGAGGTCCTGAAAGAGTTTTATTTTTAAACGAACTAAGTGAACTTTTAACCAGCTGTGATCCAAACGATTATTTATTTATTGGGGGAGATTTTAACTGTACACAAGACGACTCAGTAGATAGGAACCACAGAGAACCTCATGCAGCATCCAAGAACACATTAACACATCTCATAAAAACTCATGATCTGGTAGACATTTGGAGAAGACTACATGGAACTAAAAGACAGTACACATGGGCACATTTTAGAGATAATTATTTATTTAATAATTATTTCATTAGCTAGGTTAGACAGGTTTTACTGCTTCAAACATAATTTTAATGTTTTTAAAGCTAGCGAAATAACGCCTGTTAGCTTCTCAGACCATTCGTTAGTCAGATGTAGAGTTTTTATTGCAAATCTGAAACACAGAAGTGCGTACTGGCATTTTAACGTTTCCTTACTGGATGATGATGATTTTACTGAGGCTTTTAGATTCTTTTGGACCTCTTTTAAAAATGAAAAACTTTTATTCTCCTCCCGTAGACAATGGTGGGACTATGGCAAAGTTTTAATCCAGCAGCTCTGTCGTGAGTACACTGTCAACATCACAAGGGACATCACCAGGTCGTTAAAAGACCTGGAGATAGGAATAGTGGAACTCCAGGCTTTAGCCGATTCCACAGGAGATAGAAGGCATGTTGAGGAACTCAAAGCGAAAAAGGCGTTAATGGGGGATCTATTGGGTACAAAAGCGCAAGGTGCTCTCATCCGGTCCAGATTCAATGGAGCTAATGAAATGGATGCTCCATCAAAGTACTTCTTTGGACTGGAGAAAAAGAATGGTCAGAGTAGATACATACACACACTACACACAGGAAATGGACAATATATAACACACACCAATGAGATCCAACGGTATGCCGCGAACTGTTATCAAGGCCTGTACAGGATTGAACACAGAGACAACAAAGAGCTGCTAGACACCTTCTACAGGGGACTTCCAAAAGTTTCCTCAGAGGATAATGCAGCACTAGAAGGTCCACTGGTTCTGGAGGAACTGCAGGCTGAGGTGAAAACCATGCCAGGAGGAAAAGCACCTGGAATTGACGGCCTGCCAGTGGAATTCTACAAGTTCTTCTGGAAAGAGCTGGGGCAAGATCTGCTGGAGGTCCTTGAGGAAAGCTGCAGGGAAAGGTGTCTACCCCTGAGCAGCTGGAGGACAGTGATTACACTTCTCCCCAAGAAAGGAGATCTCCAGGACATCAGGCACTGGCGTCCAGTGTCACTGCTGTGTACGGACTACAAAATCATGTCTAAGGCGCTGGCTAACCGTCTCAGAGACATCATGGACTGAGTAATCCACCCAGACCAAACATACTGTGTGCCCAATAGGTCCATCATTGACAATGTTTCTTTGATTCGGGACGTTTTGGACGTCTCCAGGTCATTGGCAGTCGATCTTGGTCTGATTTCACTGGACCAGGAAAAAGCTTTTGACAGGGTTGAGCATCAATACCTCTGGAAGACCCTGGAGGCGTTTGGTCTCAGCCCGAGTCTTACAGAAATGATGAAGGTGATGTACCAGGATGTGGAAAGTGTACTCAAGATCAACGGAGGGTTAAGTGCTCCTTTTAAGGTACAGAGGGGAATAAGACAAGGGTGTTCTTTATCAGGTTTATTATACACTCTTTCGATTGAACCTTTTTTACACAGACTACGAGCTTCCTTAAATGGTTTTACTGTTCCACATGTTTTATCTGCCTATGCTGATGATGTCATGATTTTAGTACAAAATCAAACTGAGATTGAGATTTTAGAAAAGGTGGTTTTTGATTTTGGTCTGGTGTCTTCCTCTAGATCCAACTGGAAAAAAAGCGAGGCAATAGCAATAGGACACTGGTCCCAAGGTCTGCTGAAGTTACCAGGTGGGCTAGAATGGGAAAAAAGGAGAATTTAAATACCTGGGCATTTACTTAAATGAAGAAAAGAAAAATTGGAAAGGAATCAAAGAAAAAATAGAAGGTAAACTAAAAAAATGGGAATGGCTTAAACCAAATATGTCCCTCAGGGGGAGGGTACTAGTGGTTAATAACCTAGTGGCATCAATGCTGTGGCATCGCCTAGCTTGCCTAGAGCCCCCTACTGGGTTGATTGAGAAGGTGCAAGCTCTACTGGTTAATTTTGTGTGGGATAAACTGCACTGGGTTCCAAAGAGTGTTTTATTTCTCCCCAAAGAAGAAGGAGGTCAAGGACTGGTGGATGTCAGAAGTAGAACCACAACCTTCCGTTTTCAGACCATACAAAAATACTTGTCTAGCTCTGAATTCCTGGTTTGGGGAGATATCACTGGTTTTATTTTAAGAGGAGTTAACGACTTTGATTGCGATTGCACCTTATTTCTAATGGACCCAACTGTTTTAAAGCATGGACTCTGTTTAAACGTGGATCTCAAGGCCCTGCCGTCTCTCTGCATTGGCTCCTGGAAGAGCCTTTAGTTGGAGGAGGACGTATGGACATTAAGGACAGTTCACCAGGTATTACATGCATCACACAATCAAAAAGTTCACAACACTCAAGAGACTAGTGGACACTGCAGGCCCAGAGTTCAAGGACACGAGAGCAGTGGCAGAGGAACTCGGCCTGAGGTCACTACGGCATGCAGACGACATCATAAAAAGAAGGATCAACAAACTGTCAGAGGATGAGCTGAACTTGATAAAAGAATATCATGATGGAACAGAAACACCAGACAAACGTGACCCCTTTCCTGAACTTGAGCTTTTACCCAACTTAAATGGATATGAGGGCATTTATCTTGATGCAGAAAAAGAACATGTGTTACCAATTTATGAAGCAAAAGGGAAAGAAATTTACAAATGTTGTGTAAAAGTGATGAATAAAAGACAACCTGACAGGCGGGTGGATACAGTGTGGAGGAAGACACTCGGGGTTTTAGATGACATTAAGCCGGTATGGAGGGTGTTTTATAAAATGCCGCTTAGGAAAAGAGCTGGTGACCTACAGTGGAGAATTTTACATGGTGCAGTGGGGGTCAAACCGTGTTTCACTGTTACTCAGAATGTTAAAGACTTAACCCTCTGTTTGAGCTGCTGGATACAATTTTTAATCTGTTTGGTGAAAAGTGGACTCAGGTACGTTTTATTTTTGGTGCTGGACACCAACAAACAAAAAAACAGAAATGGGAACTGATCAATTTTATTGTAGGTGAAGCGAAAATGCACATAACTCTCAAAAACCAAGTGGAGAAGAGACGAGTGATCAGTCCCGCTTCTGTATTCAGGGCTTTAGTGAAAGCCCGAGTTAAAATTGAGTTAATTTTTTTTAAATCAGTGAATGATCTAAACACTTTTATACTGAAATGGTGCTATAAGAGTGAACTATTTTTTAATACCCTTTTACACTGAAACATTTCAAAGTGCAAATCATTTTTTTATGTAACAACGCTGCTGTTTTAAAAAATTCCAATCTCCCTAATTTTTTTAAATGGGTTTTAATAATATTTATGTATTTATTATTCATCTTTCTGTTTATTTATTTATCCGCTGAATCACTCGCACTTTACTGTATAATGTGACTGGTGTAAATAAAGGATCGTCAAAGTCAAAGTCTCTCTCTCTCTCTCTCTCTCTCTCTCTGTCTCTCTCTCTCTCTCTCTGTCTCTCTCTCCTGTTTCAGGTGTGTTCTCTCTGATAGGGAACACACTCCTGCTGGTTGTTGCCTATCAGAAGAAGGCGTCTCTGAAACCAGCCGAGTTTTTCATCGTCAATCTCTCCATCAGTGACCTGGGCATGACCATCTCTCTCTTCCCCTTCGCCATCTCCTCCGCTTTCTCTCACAGGTGAGATTTCTCTCCTGAAGACACATCTCATCCCTTCATCTGTCGGGTTTAGAACCTGAGAGAGAAAGAGAGAGAGAAAGACTTTAATTCTTGAAAAACTTCTGATTGTGTTATTATTAAAGTGATAAAGTGAAATAAGAACACTGCAGTGAAGTTTGTGTTTTTCACTCTGTCACGTTTTCTCCACAGTACTGTTTTCAGATAATCTCACTCTCTCTTTCCCTCTTTTTCCCTTTTTCACTCTCTCTCTTTCCATTTTTCTTTCTTTCTCTCTCACTCTCTTCCCTCCCTCTTTCCCACTTTCACTCCCCACTCTCCCCCTTTCACTTTTCCCCTCTTTACTGCTCCTTCTTCCCCCCTCCCCCTTCTATCCGCCCCTCTCCTCTCCCTCCCTCTCTCTTTCTCTCTCTCCATCTCTCTTCCTCTCTTTTTCCATCTCTGTTTGCCTCCCCTCTCTCCCCCCACTTTCCCACTCCCCCCCACTCTCTCTCTCTCTCTCTCTCTCTCTCTCTGTAGATGGCTCTTCACTGAATCAGTGTGTGTGTGTTATGCATTCTGTGGTGTCCTCTTTGGCCTGTGCAGTCTCAGTAATCTGACTGTCCTGTCCTCCGTCTGCTGGATTAAAGTCTGCTGTCCGAACTACGGTAAATTCTTCTACAGAACTGATGACTCTGTGTGAAATACCTCCTTCCTGGTGCTGAAGCCTCGCTGTGAGACGAGCTCGTAGCTGAACTGACCGGTTCGTTAAATCAATAACGATAAGTTTGACCAGTTAAATCCTCAGGTCAGGGTTGCCAGTTCCACAGATTTTCAGATTTGTGTTTTAATCCACAGTGTGGTCATCACACATTTATGCGAGACTTAACACTTAACATTTTGTTAAAGAATGATGTCGTGTTTTTTATCTGTTTATAGTTGCATTAAAAGTTATCCAACAAAGCAGTTTGTCTGTAGGACTGTACTGTATACTACTGCCATAATTTTTATCTTGTTACCATAGAAACAATAACATATTAGAACAAGGAAATATTTCTTCCTCTTCCTTTTCTTTCTCCATTTCTTCTTCTTCTTCTTTCTCTTTTTCTTCTTCCTTTTCTTTCTCCAATTTTTCTTCTTTCTCTTCCTCCTCTTCTTAGTTTCCTTTCTTCATTACATCTTCTTCTTCTTCTTCTTTCTTTCTCTTACTCTCCTTCTTCCTCTACTTGTTCTTCTCCTTCTTTTTCTTCTTCTTTTTTCTCTCCTTTCTTTTCCTTCTTCTTCTTTCTCTTCTTCTTCTTCCTCTACTTTTTTCTCTTCTTCTTCTTCTTCTTCTTCTTCTTCTTCTTCTTCTTCTTCTTTTTTCTCTCCTTCTTTCTTTTTCTTCTTCTTTCTCTTCTTCTTCTTCTTCTTCTTCTTCTTTTTCTTTCTTTCTTTCTTTCTTTCTTTCTTTCTTTCTTTCTTTCTTTCTTTCTTTCTTTCTTTCTTTATTTCTCTATTTCTTCTTCTTATTCTTCTTTTTCTTCTTCTTTTTTTCCCTCTCCTTCTTCCCCTACTTGTTCTTTTTCTTCATCATCATCATCATCATCCTCTTCTTCCTCACTGATGTCTCTGGGCATTATTTTGTCCCTGTCCCTACAGAGCGTGATCCATGTATCAGAGTGGTTTGGGTGGGGGTAAAGTGTGAGGCTCTTTCATGTACATGATTTTTGTCTTGAACCTGGAAATCCTGTGACGAGACAAAAATTACATCCTTTAAAAAAAAACCAAAAAAAAAAAACCGGAGGGACACGTACAGTGGATGAGTCTCTGTATGGATGGAAATATGGTGTATTTATATGGAATATGTGTGATTATGGAAGGAGTCTCCAGTGTCAGCGCTGGAGGACAGAGAAGTTTATAGATTTTAATGAAAGAGAATTTATTAGAGGGAGGCTGGTGAGGGAACGAATGTTTATAACGTAGCTGCTGGAACGTGAGTGAGGTGAGTCCTGTGACGGTGTTTTGTTCCTCTTGTACCACAGAAACTAGCCATAATACAAGAGGAACAAAACACAGGAACATAGGAATGATTTATTTTCCTATAACTCCATTAGTTTTATTCTGTATGTATAATGCTAATAAAGGAAGTAGATATGCTTGCTAACATGTTCTAGACACTAATCTGTGTCTCTGGTCCATAACAGGGAACAAGTTCTCCTCATCCCATGCCGTGGTGTTGGTGCTCGGGGTGTGGTGCTACTCCACCATCTTCGCCGTGGGTCCTCTGTCAGGCTGGGGTCAGTATGGCTACGAGCCGTACGGCACGGCCTGCTGCATCGACTGGTTCGCTCCTCACCACAGCTTCCTCGCCATGTCCTACATCATATGCCTCTTCTTCTTCTGCTACATCGTGCCTTGCACCATCATCTTCCTCTCCTACGCCTTCATCCTGGTGACGGTGCGCGGCTCGCGACAGGCTCTCCGGCAGCACGTGTCTCAGCAGAACAAGATCGTGGATGCGCAATCTCGTGTCATCAAGGTGGGACCCTCAGACTGTCTGGGAGTCTCGAGGTCGTGTTTGTCCATGTGGAATAAATTCAGTGTAGTATTTTAGACTGAGCTCCATAATTGTGAGAGACCGTAGTGCTGAAATGTGTATTCTGTAGACTGTAGGGAATGAGGGTGTGTGGATATGTTGGGTGTAATGAGGGAAGAGTTTGTTAAGGATTTATTGTGATCACAGTTGAGTGTTTTCACTTTGGGTTTCTGCTGTGAAAAGAAACAAATCAATTTCATTAATCAAACGTTTTTGACCCTGTTGGCTTTCCACACCCAAAATAGTTGCTTGGAAACCCCAACTACAGGGAATCCTGGGTAATTATATTAACCCGGGGTTAAGACTGAATCCTGAGGATCTTCATGATCTGACTCTTCACACTCTACATTCCTGAACCCTGCTGCAGTCTTCTGCTTCCTTACATATTCACAGCATCAGCAGTCCTGATTGGAGAAATCCAGCTTTAAAGAACGACTCGTCTCACGCTTTCACATCAGTGAGGGAAAAAAAATGGTTCTGGTCTTCAGATCTCGAGCAGGTTCTGTTATCTTTCACAGCTTCATCATCTCTTTTAGCTCTTTTTAAGTTGAGATGTTCCCGGTGTTTCACCATCCGACTTGAGGCATTTTTGTTCAGTGTTGTTCAGCTATCTCCTGCTTTTCACCTGATATGAGGCTGAAGCTCTGTTCACTTCCTGATTGGTTGTCTGTTGCTAAGCAACCAGCCATAATGTTCTAACAGCTCATTGTTTCACGCTGTACCCGTTTATCACAGTGATGTGGAGTTAACGCTGAAAAAGCTTCAGAGCAGAGTTTCATAATTCCAGGAAAAAAGTTCATTAAACGTTCCTCTGGACGAGGTTTCAGATGTTTCACATGTATATTTTAGGTTATATTTAGATTGTTGTTCTTTCTCTCCTCAGCTCTCTGTAGCCGTATGTGTCGGTTTCCTCCTAGCGTGGAGTCCATACGCGGCTGTATCCATGTGGGCTGCCTTCGTGAATCCGGACGCAGTTCCTCCAATCGTATTCGCCTTGGCGGCGGTGTTTGCCAAATCCTCCACCCTTTACAACCCGCTGGTCTACCTGGGCTTCAAGCCCAACTTCCGCAGGTCCCTTCGCAGACGGACCAGGTGCTCGTGTCTGCGCCGGCCGGAGACGGTGCGGAAAAATGCAGATAAGGAAAACTTCCATTCCGCTCACAACTCTAGTGGACTTCAGAAAAGCCAGCGAACTTGCCGGACCTGCCTGGACCACACATCTGGTCACAGCTTGGACATCACGCCTCAGAGAACGGTCCTGATGCTGACCGCCTGCACACACAGCGAGGTCGCGGTCAGTCAGCTGTCCAACGAGGTGCACAGCGACTTCCTTTAGAACCCAGACATATCCTGAACACTTCCTTCATGTTGCCACAGAAACAGAAAGCCTCAAATAATGTGAAGAAGAAGAAGCAGAACCTCAGAGGAACCTCAGACAGGATCTTGTTCAGCTTGTTGTTCCGTGATTAATCCACGGCTCTGGAAATGTACAAGCTGCTGTAGAAACACTTCCACGTACTCAAATCCAAACCAAGTCCAGAACCAGCAAAGGATCCGGTATTAATCTGGCAACCCAGAAGAAATCTGCGTGAACAATTTCTCAGTCAAGCCTCAAATCAAATATTTATATCTTTAATATTCCTGTGCAGTGGTTTAGTGGTTTATTTTAATTTTCTTATGAAGCCCAACGTTAAATAAATAAAATATGGAACAAAACCAAACCAAAAATAAAAGAACGCTGGGCCTGATTACCTGACTCTAAATCAGGATGGAAACTTCGTCTTAAATTAGAAAGTTAATGTAAACAGCTTCAGAACATGCTAGCTACATTCACGCTACATGATATTCAGATTTTTTCCTCAGATCGGATTTATTTATCGTGACAGAACCACAATTATCTATAACACAAACACGTGTTTCCTGAAATCAATTTATTGTGCAGTTGTTTCTCTTTATTCTCACTTTCTATCAATTTTTCCAGTTTTGTGTGAATCATCAGATCTTGTCCTTTGCTCTTGTGTTTTTGCAGTAATGATGATGATGTGTGTGAAATTGCGATGGGTAAAAGCCTCCTGTCTCACACCTGAGTGTCCTCATTCATCCTCAGACTCCGGTTTTATTGTCTATTTCCTGGTTGTTTTTTGTCGATGATTGTGTTCAGCTGTTTCATCTCAGTTATTAATCAGACAGTTTGTTCACGTGATGTTTCACGTCTCAGTCTTCTGTAATGTATCAGGAGAGCACTTACTCAGTGTGGTGGTGATGAGAAATTCATGAATTGTGTGTCCAGAGCTGAACTGTACTCAAACACCAGGAAACAAACAAAGGTTTAAACCAGGAACTAACACAGAACAGTTGAAAGGCGTTGTCAGTTGAAAGGCGTGTCAGCTAGAGGGCATCAGTTGAAAGGCGTGTCAACTAGAGGGCGTCAGTTGAAAGGCGTGTCAACTAGAGGGCGTCAGTTGAAAGGCGTGTCAACTAGAGGGCGTCAGTTGAAAGGCGTGTCAACTAGAGGGCGTCAGTTGAAAGGCGTGTCAACTAGAGGGCGTCAGTTGAAAGGCGTGTCAACTAGAGGGCGTCAGTTGAAAGGCGTGTCAACTAGAGGGCGTCAGTTGAAAGGCGTGTCAACTAGAGGGCGTCAGTTGAAAGGCGTGTCAACTAGAGGGCGTCAGTTGAAAGGCGTGTCAACTAGAGGGCGTCAGTTGAAAGGCGTGTCAACTAGAGGGCGTCAGTTGAAAGGCGTGTCAACTAGAGGGCGTCAGTTGAAAGGCGTGTCAGCTATAGAGAGCGTGTCAGTTGGAGGGGGGTGTCAACTGGATGGCATGTTAGTTGGAGTGTGTGTCAGTATGTGGGCATGTCAGTTTATGGGCGTGTCAGCTGGAGGGCTGGGGACACAAAACAGCTGGACACACAGGACAAGGGACAAAACAGCTGAATACACAGGACAGGGTACAGAGAACAGCTGGACACACAGGACAGGAAACACAAAACAATTGGACACACAGGAGAGAGGACAGAACAGCTGGACACACAGGACAGGAAACACAAAACAACTGGACACACAGGACAGGAAACACAAACAGCTTGACACATAAAACAACTGAACATGCAGGACAGGAGCAGGAAGTGAGAACTGACACGTCATAATAAGAGCACTGGGCTGTGCACTAAGATCTGAGGTGTTATCTGACCACATGTCCAGCCTGGAATCAGCCAGGTTTAGTTGCTGAGAAAAAGATTAAAAGTCATTAGTGATGGACGTTGTGGACTCGGGTCAGTGATCAGGTTCATCTCTAAAACAAAGCTCTGGATAAATGATAGGAATAATAATAATAATCACAGCCAAAGTTTCACCAGCAGAATTAAAACCATGTTGTCTGTTCAGAAAGAAACCAAACTTTTAAAGCCAAGGCTTAGAAATTACTTTAAAAATAAAAAAAAGATAAGATAAAATAATGTGATTTCTTGTTGTATTCACTGGTGTTGATGTTGTTACAGCTCTTTACAAATATTATTATTATTATTATTATTATTATATAAAATATAAATTATTCAAATAGCAAAAAAAAATTTAAATGATTTTTTAAATTAAAACCAGCTTTTCAGATTTCTGGTTAAGACAGTGACTTTTTTATTTATTTTTTATCATATTATTTTATTTATTTATTTATTCTTTCAAAAAAACATAAACAAAAATAATTTATTGCATGAAAAAAAAAGACACAGCTGATGGAGAGTTAAAAGATGTTCAGGTTTGTGGTATTAACTCCCCCACCCCCAGTTACTGTGTAAGATGTCCAGACACTCTGACCGATACTGAGTCCAGTTTCCAGCTCTCACTCTGCTCTAAACTGCAGTCTGCATTTGCATATCGATCCTGATTGGCTCTTAGGATTAGTGATGTAATAACACTTAGCTGTCACATGTTTAATAATAACTCACTGAAACGCCGCTGAACATAAAGAGCGTTTCTAAACTGTGCCGGACTTCAGACTTTATTAAACATTAAAAACATTAAAAGATCAACAAACAAACGAAAGTTTAGTAATGAATTTATTTATTTCTGTCACAGTATTTCAGAAAACAGAAATGTTTCTCCTGAGCAGGAAAAGCCAAACTGAAAGCGCTAATGGAATGCAGTTCCTTCATCAGCAGTTTCACGTTCACCGTGTTCTCCTCGTCCCTCGGCCACGTGATGATCGGACGTGACGATGTGATTAGACGTAAACAGAAGCTTTAACACTCAGTACAAATCCGGGCAATGAAAACCACTTGGCTTCATTTATTTATTTATTTTAACCTCACGAACTCCGGGTGTGTGAAGTCTGTTCTCCTTCATCTGTAGAGTTTTTATACAGCACACTGAGTGGAGTGCAGAAGTTTAGGTCCCCATGTGGGAAAGGAAAACTCATGTTTTATAGTTTATCTAGAAATACCAGCTTTCCAAAAAAAAAACTGGATAAAAAAAACTGAAATAAAAAACAAAATCCAAATCCGAGGCAAAATCAGCTCACAGCTAGCAATTATACTAAAATAATAATAATAATAATTTTAGCGATTAATAATATAATTATTAGGTTATAATAAAAGCAAACTTTTACATCAATGTTATTTATTTTTCTTTGATAATACACTATATTTCCAGAAGTATTGGGACACCCCTCCAGATCATTGAATTCAGGTGTTGTTTTTCAGGTGTTGGGCTCCGCCCCTTAGTTCCAGTGAAAGGAACTCTTAATGCTACAATTTCATGCTCTTTGTGGGAACAGTTTGGGGATGACCCCTTCCTGTTCCAACATGACTGCACACCAGTGACCAAAGCAAGGTCCATAAGGACATGGATGAGTGAGTTTGGTGTGGAGGAACTTGACTGACCTGCACAGAGTCCTGACCTCAACCCCATAGAACACCTTTGGGATGAATTAGAGCGGAGACTGTGAGACAGGCCAAAAGTATTGGGACGTCTGCCTTTACATGCACATGAATGTAATTTGGAGTTGTCCCACCCTTTACAGCTATAACAGCCTTCAACTCTGGGAAGGCTTTCCACAAGGTTTAGGAGTGTGTTTATGGGAATTTTTGACCATTCCTCTAGAAGCGCATTTCTGAGGTCAGGCAACGATGTTGGAGAAGGTCTGGCTCACAGTCTCCACTCTAATTCATCCCCAAACTGGAACTAAGGGGCAGAGCCCAACCCCTGAAAAACAACACCTGAACTCAATAATTCAGACGGCCGTCCCAAAACTTTGGCAATATAGTGTATATGGATAGACAGTAAATTTTTTATTGCTACAAATATAAATCACTTTGACTTTGCCTCATTTTTGGACACACCCATTGTTAATTATTTGTAAATAAATTCTCTTTAAGGCACCCCCCCCCGACCTTATGTAGTGAACAATTTTCTTTCCAGTAACCTTCATAAACACACTGAATAATAATGTCACTGTTCTGTTTAAAACAACGTCAACATATTAGCTTATTTTTAATAAACATGTTTCTCATAAACAAAAATAATAATAATAATAATTTCTCCTACATTCTCTGCAGCTTTTCTCATTAAAACGATTCAGTAGCAACAAGAAACAAACAGAAAATCTCCAGTTATTTCTTACGATTAAACAGAAAACAAATAAATATCAAATAAACGAGCAGAAGAAAAAACACATCACTCGTACATTCAAGAACGTCCTTTTACACCACAAAACAAACATCTGGAATAAAGAGAAATTTAACATCAAATCTAATCTGTTTATAGTAGAACACACACACACACACGCACTAGTCCAAATCCGGGCTCTGATTGGTCAGAAGGCGTTGATTCCTTTTCTTTACAGCAGTGTGGATTTGTGTTAATGTTCTCCTTCTAATACGTCGTGGTTTCTATAGCAACAGCAGGATGGCGGATGCACGATTTTTCATTTAGTTTATAGATAAATAAGAAATAGATGATGCTTGATCCTATTTCTCTGAATATTCTCCTTAAAGGTATGCTTTACATCAGCAGGTAGGTGTGTGTGTGTGTGTGTGTGTGTGTTTGTGTGGAAATTTGTCTTTATTCCAGATTTACAATTGTAATTTACAATTTTAAAAAAAGCAACTTCATTATAAAACCCCAGAACATAAAGAAATAAAGCGGCTACTGCCTTCATGTGGAAATTCCTTTCTTATTGAAATTTCTTTTAAATCCTTCCCTTTTTTTTAATATAAATATAAAAAAGTGTTAACTTTCTCTCCATCTAACTCCACCCAGACACGCCCACTTCTGTGGGATTTTGGCACGTTCCAGTGACTTGGTACAGTGGTACAGCCCATGTACCACACTCAGTAGAAGAGTGTGTGTGTGTGTGTGTGTGTGTGTGTGTGTGTGTGTGTGTGTGTGTGTGTGAGGTTCAGAGTAGTTCAGCTTCATCATCCTCGTCCTCGGAGCCGGACGGACCTTGCCGCACCTCCTCATACCACTTATTGGTCAGAGTCTTCATCTGGATTCGGCCGTGCAGCAGATCCTGACACACACACACACACACCAGACGTTAGTTGAGTTATCACTCAGAAACACACCACTAGAACGGGTTTTAACACCGATAGATACACTAACCAACATATGAATCTGGAAGGATATTAAATGACACGCCTCTGGAAGCCCCACCCCCTGTCTCACATCTTCCATGAGTAATGTTTTTATTTCCAGAGCTTTTCAGTCGAGCGCTCTCACTTTACATCAGCGTTAAAGGAGAAAACTTTAAATGTGTCTGAGATTGTCAATACTGATATCTGAGCAAGGTCACATCAAGGTCACATCAAGGTCACATGACTGAAACACTCGAAGTTTCACTACATTTTAGAGAATTTTCAGTCGTACAGTCGTTTCATTTGTCAGGATTAGACTAAAGGACAGAGGCGTTCCCAGGATCTACACAGAGTTCTACTGGTTTTTGTTTACTTGCTGGTGTAGATGTTTAACTGGTTGGTTTAGGGTTGAGTCACCTCCTGTGTGAGTCTGCGAGTGAAGAAGGGATTGAGGTATTTAGCGTCCAGCCACAGGAAGCCCTTCAGGTCCTGACGCTGTACGATCTGAGCCTCGTACTCCTCCTCCGTCAGCTCTGAGAGATGCTCCGACTCTACTGTGTTACCCTGAGAGACAGACAAACAGACAGACAGAGAGGGGGAAAGGTGGAGAGACAGAGAGAGACTGATGTGAAGGAACATGTGCACTGGAGTTTATCCAGGAAGACACGCCTGCTGCATGTAGTAACCATGTCACGATGGAGATACGAGGTTTCACAGAAACTTGCGTGATCAAACGTGACTTTAACAGAAAAACAAATATGGAGGACCGTCCATGAGGTCAGTTGGTTATTCTGGCATGTGTTGTGTTTTGCAGAATGTGGGTGAAATCCAGGCGGAGATAACGTTATGGGTTCTCCGTTAGGGGTTGTTGTGTGATGCGCTGCCGTGTTTGTGAACTGCAAAAGTACGCAACATCCAGGTGGTGACGCTGCTCGCTTTCACTGGCTACTGTGACTATTCCATCTGAGCCTCTCTGACTCGATCTGGACCAGAACGGTGCAGGGGCAGTGGTGGGTCAAGTGTTTATCCAGCTTCACTGTTAGGCAGTTGAGCAAGACCTTTAACCCTCCCTGCTCCCTGTGGTGTAGCATAACTGCCCTGTGCTCTGACCCCAACCTCCTCAGCTGGGCTTCATGAAGAAAGAATAATAATAATAATAATAATAATAATAATAATAATAATAATAAAGGCTTCGTAAATAATCGTAAGGATCAATTAGTCAAATAATCAGTTGCAACAAGCCTTGATTCAGGCCACACCCCAACAGTCCCTGAAGACTAGTGTGTAGTCTAGGAGAGATTCAAGAAAGCAGCAAGGGATGTGTCACATCTTCAGTCATGCAAAGAGATCCAATGTGAGACGGAGAGAAGAAACACAGATCAGGAAAGCTGCTTGTCTTCTCTGAGTGGTGATGGAAATGAGAGGAGCATGCAGGAGAACACTGAGCAGGTTTGGAACCTTCAGGCAAAACAGCTTGGGGCAGAAATGTTGTTTAGAACAGCAGTTCCTTTAGTGCAGCATTAGAATAGTTAAGTTCGAGAGGAAACTCTCAAGAAGAACAAAGGGAAAGAGTCCATAAGCGCTGGTTGTGTTTCTGCATGGAGGCATCTCCCTGAGCTTTCACCATCAGCCCTCTGAGCTCTCCTCCTTAATCCACGCTGCACTTTTCATCCCATTAAACATCCACAGTTCAAGTCTGGTGAGCTGTAGGTCTGTGTCTCGTGAAGAAGTGTGAGCGATGGGAAATGGACACATCACGGCACGAGCGAATCGGAAAGCCGAGACGGAGGAAGCAGGATGGATTTGTTTTTAAGAGAATATAAAAAAAATCAGTGAATAGAGAAGCTGCCTGATTTGCAGCAGAGTTTTCAGCAGAGTTTAGAACCAGAACACAGACACGTTACAAGGTTAAACCGCTAACAATGAAGGAGCAAATATCATAAACAGCATAGTTAGCTGGCTAACCTGAAGCTAACAAGGATAAAAGCTTTGGTGTGTGAAGTCATATCTAGTTGCCGCCATATTCGCAGCTGTTTCCAAAAAGTTGATGAAAAGTGTGATGTGAAGCGACGTCTCCACCTGCTGCCTGACACGGAGATGGACGAGAGCGAGAGATCCAGTGATTCCCAGGAAGAAGAAATGCAGTGATGAAAAGATTCATGGACGTTAACGAGCGGAATAAAGATCTGAAACCTCTGAGAAGATGAGATGAAAACATGGTCACATCTTCACCCACTCAGAAGACTCTAAATCCTAACGCTTTATTTACCTCAGGAGAGAAACCTGAAGTCAACAGAGCTCTGGATGAAGCCACTGGTGAAGATCAGAGAGATATATCTGCTGCATGAGTTGCACACAAGATGGACAGTGGGATTAACGGTCAAGCAAAAGAAAGAAAACGACAGTGACCGAGTGTTATCGATGTGGAGAAGATCTAAAAAGAAAACGTCTGAGAGAAAGGAATGAAATGAAAAATAGATAACACACGATGCTGAGACATTCTCACCATCTTCTCCGTCTTGCTCAGGTTGATGTCCTTTCTGTTCCTGCGCCGTGACTGGCTGTCCTCGATGTCCATGATGCGGATGAGAGGCATGGTCCCGCCCCCCATCAGCAAGATAGTGAAGAGCACAATGACGATGGTGGTGGTGCCGATGAGCTGACGCTTCTCGATGGGCTCCAGGCCGAGGTGGAGGCTCAGGGCATACGGGATCGCCCCCCTCAGGCCTGGAGGGAGGGAGAGAGGGAGAGAGAGAGAGAGAAAGAGAGAGAGAGAGAGAGAGCGAGAGAGAGAGAGAGAGAGAGAGAGAGAGAGAGAGAGAGAGAGAGAGAGAGATGAAGATGGAGAAGTGGGATGTTTTATAAAGTTTAATATTTCAGAGATTTTTCTCACCACTGAACCACATGATGAACATCATCTTCGGTGTGATTTTGTGGTCGCGGAAAAAGTTGAGTAAGAAGGACAAGGGAAAGATGTTTACAGCCCGACCGAGCAGCACCAGAACCTGCAGAGCAAACATCAGTCCAGACTTTGTGGTTTCTCAATAATAAACTGCATTTACTAGATTATTTATTTTTTATTTATTTATCTATTTATTTTTTATTTATTCTCTTTAAATCTTTCGCTAGTAATAAACAGTATGTGCATGAAAGAAAGATGTGGTTTTATATATATATATAACAATAAAAGTAATTATTATTCTAAAGACATTTATTTTTAATTGTAATTAAATATGTATTTTTTATTGTTATTATTTAACCCTGTAGAGAAGCTGAAGTGCACATCGCCCCCTGGTGGACTGATATGGAAACGCTGCTGCTACTAGATGTTAAAGATAGAACCGTATGAGTTTATCAAAACACCATCAAATGTTTTATATATAAATATAAATACAATATTTGTTGCTGTACTAACAAATATATTTTTAGGTTACTCACAATGCACCAGATAACAAAAGAAAACTCGAACTTGTGGGGAAAACTGAAAATGGAGAGACCCAGAAAGGCAAACACACAGGTTTCTGTGGAAGACACACACACACACACACACACACACAGGCAAGTAAAAAGACGTTTCTTGATACTCTGAGAGAAAAAATACTTGATAATTAATTAATTAATTAATTAATTAATAGTAATAATACTAATTTCTCATCACACGTAGTACAGATTAAGGTTCTCCTTAAATAAAGCTAACTAATTTTACAAACTGTACACAAAATCTGGAAATATATATATATATATATATAGAGAGAGAGAGAGAGAGAGAGAGAGATTTTTTAATGAATAGTTTAAAATCTGTGTTTTGAAGCCCGAAACTGACCACACATGAAGGCGACGGTGCGGAGCGTCTGCTGCATGAGGATCTGCGTTACAGGAGACAGGTTATGATGAGTGTAGTGAGACATCACGATACCTGAGAACAGGATGGCCATTATACCTATACATACACACACACACACACACACACACACACACACACACACACACAGATTATAATATGATTTATATGCAGTATAAATTAGGAGTTCAATATTATTATAATTAAATAAATTAAGACTGACTGGCATATAGGCCACAGCTCCTTCATTAGGACTGACAGGTATGTAAGCCATGCCTCCTTCATTAGGACTGACAGGTACAGTTGTATAGGCCACACCTCTTTCATTAAGACTGACTGGTATATAGGCCACACCTATTTCATTAGGACTAGCAGGTACAGTTGTATAGGCCACGCCTCTCATTAGGACTAACAGGTACATAAGGCCATGCCTCTTTCATTAAGACTGACTGGTATATAGGCCACACCTCTTTCATTAGGACTGACAGGTATATAAGGCCACGCCTCTTTCATTACGACTGACAGGTATATAGGCCACGCCTCCATCAGGACTGACAGGTATATAGGCCATGCCTCTTTCATTAGGACTGACAGGTATGTAGGCCACACCTCCATTAGGACTGACAGGAACATAGGCCACGCCTTCTTCATTAGGACTGACAGGAACAAAGGTCACGCCTTCTTCATTAGGAGAAACATGTATATCGGCCATGCCTCCTTCACTACGACTGACAGGTACACAGGCCACGACTCCGTCATTAGGACTGACAGGTACACAAGCCACACCTCCTTCATTGAGATCGACACCCTTCTTGCTGTCATTCCTGTAATTTAACTTACAAAGTTTTCTAATTTTTTTCGTACCCTCCTTTCAGTCCCGGCATGAGCACAAGTCCAGGTTGGAATATGACGCCGTAATAACAACCTAAAGTTTCTTCTTTGGAAACTACAATGTTTATATATAATATCCTGTTTCTGTGTGTGTGTGTGTGTGTGTGTGTGTGTGTTTAAAAGAAAGCTGCAACTGGCAGAAACTCAGCGTTCACAGTGATCACGTTACAGGTTTACTACCCAGACTGCGGTGACATGTCCCTGTATGGCCACGCCCACTCCGTCCAACACATGAGTGAAGTGTGTGAGAAAGACCACAGTGGAGCTGGAACTCACCCGAGAGTTTGATCCCTTCAGCCAGACCGTAGGGCAGATAGGCGAAGATGATCATCATCCCGAACTCTAGAGACGGAGTCTTCCTCAGGTCAAAGTGTTTCAGACTCTACACACACTGCTAAGGCTCACAACTCCACTCACAGCTTATACAAATCTCTCTCTCTCTCACACACACACACACACACACACACGAGTACAGGAGGATACGAGGGCGGAGATGAGGCCGGTGAGCGTGCCGAGAGCAGCCGAGCCAAAGAACATTTTCAGGAAGTAACCGAGAGCTTGCAGGAATGTCTGCCATCCCGTTACAGACGCGGCGTCGGGGCCGGTGAAGCCCTCTGCAGTACTGAGGGAAAGAAAATAAACAATGAGAGAAACAGTACAGGTTTAAACCACTTCAACATTAACGTCCTTGGACATTAATCAATAACTACAACTAGAAGAGGAGAATCTGTACAACATATGTACACTGATCAGCCATGACACTCTGACCACTGACCGGTGAAGTGAATGAGACTGAGTATCTCCTCATCATGGCACCTGTTAGTGGGTGGGATATATTAGACACCAAGTGAACATTTTGTCCTCAAAGTTGATGTTAGAAGCAGGAAAAATGGACAAGCGTAAGGATTTGAGCGAGTTTGACCAAAAGGACCAAATTGTGATGAAGACTGGATCAGAGCATCTCCAAAACTGCAGCTCTTGTGGGGTGTTCCCGGTCTGCAGTGGACAGTATCTATCAAAAGTGGTCCAAGGAAGGAACAGTGGTGACCTGGTGACAGGGTCATGGGCGGTCAAGGGTCATTGATGCACGTGGGGAGAGAAGGCTGGACCGTGTGATCCGATCCAACAGACGAGATACTGTTGATCAAATTGCTGAAGAAATTAATGCTGGATCTGATAGAAAGGGGTCAGAATACACAGTGCAGGACGGGTCAGGGCTGTTTGGGCAGCACCAACACAATAGTAGGCAGGTGGTCATAATGTTATGCCTGATTGGTATGTGTGTATATACATATATACACACACACAACTCACAAAAAGTTCAGGATATTGGGCTTTCGGGTAAAATTTCAGGATGCACCCAAAATGCACTATAACCTTTCCAGGTGAACTTAATTTGACCTTCTCTACACTTTTGAATGCACATGTCCAACTGTTCAGTGTTTCAGTACTTTTTGCAGAACTTGCTGTTCTCTAACAAGGTGCTTAACGGCAAAATTCACAACTGGTGTTTGATCCATGAATCGACCAATAAAATTTCTGGTTCCATCCTGTTCACATTTTGACATCATGAGACCAAGACCACACCTAACAATTGATCAACAGAACCTCACCATTGTGAGGCTTCAAACAGGATGTTCTCAGAGGGAAGTGGCCACTGAGCTTAGAGTGTCACAGAGTGTCATCAGCAGGTTGTGACAGAGATACAGAGAGACTGGAAGAGTCACAGAAAGGCATAGAAGTGGACGTCCTTTGGTCACATCCCATGTTGATGACCGCTTCATTGTGAACAGTGCCCTGCGGAACCGGATGATGAATGCTACTCAACTCCAGGCACATTTAAGGGAGGTGAGAGGAACCCAAGTGTCACGTCAGACCATTCGAAACCGTTTACATCAGTGTGGTCTGCGTGCTACATGACCTGCAAGGGTACCTGACCACACCACCAGGCACAGGCGTTGGGCCACGGAGCATTTACGCTGGACGAGGGACCGGTGGGCTTCTGTGCTGTTCTCTGATGAAAGTCGATTCACGTTGAGCAGAAATGATGGCCGCCAACGATGTTGGAGACGTCAAGGAGAGCGCTATGCATCAGCCACTGTTGTGGTGGTGTTACAGTCTGGGCAGGTGTGTCCACTCAATACAGAACTGCCCTACATCTTGTGAATGGTACAGTGACAAGCCAATACTACCTGAATAACATCATTAATCCAGTCATTGTGCCCCTGCATGAACAACACAGGCCTAATTTCATCTTCATGGACGACAATGCTCCAGCTCATCGAGGTCGCATCATTAGGGAACGGCTGCTGGAGGCTGGGGTACCTCAAATGGTGTGGCCTGAACTTTCTCCAGACCTGAATCCCATAGAAAACCTGTGGGATCAGCCGAGTCGCCGTGTAGAGGCTCGTAACCCTGCACCCCAGAACCTCAATGACCTGAGGGCCGCCCTTCAAGAAGAGTGGAATGCCATGCCTCAGCAGACAATAAGTCGACTCGTGAACAGCATGAGACGTTGTTGTCAAGCTGTAATTGATGGTCAAGGGCACATGACAGATTATTGAGACATTGACATTTTTGTTGTGGTATACCCACCACTGTTGTTGGCTTTTGTTCAATAAATTGTTTGAGATGAGGAAATCACCATTGCATGCTTCTACTTAAATGCCCTACTTTCATGATATAATATCACTGTGGCATGAACCTTTTACATTTTCCATAAATTTCACCCAAAAGCCAAATATCTTTAACTTTTTGTGAGTAGTGTACACTATATTGCCAAAAGTATTCACTCACCTGCCTTGACTCGCATATGAACTTAAGTGACATCCCATTCCTAAACCATAGGGTTCAATATGACGTCGGTCCACCCTTTGCAGCTATAACAGCTTCAACTCTTCTGGGAAGGCTTAGGATTCCACAAGGTTTAGGAGTGTGTTTATGGGAATTTTTGACCATTCTTCCAGAAGCGCATTTGTGAGGTCACACACTGATGTTGGACGAGAAGGCCTGGCTCTCAGTCTCCACTCTAATTCATCCCAAAGGTGTTCTATCGGGTTGAGGTCAGGACTCTGTGCAGGCCAGTCAAGTTCATCCACACCAGACTCTGTCATCCATGTCTTTATGGACCTTGCTTTGGTCACTGGTGCACAGTCATGTTGGAAGAGGAAGGGGCCAGCTCCAAACTGTTCCCACAAAGTTGGGAGCATGGAATTGTCCAAAATGTCTTGGTATGCTGAAGCATTCAGAGTTCCTTTCACTGGAACTAAGGGGCCAAGCCCAGCTCCTGAAAAACAACCCCACACCATAATCCCCCCTCCACCAAACTTTACACTTGGCACAATGCAGTCAGACAAGTACCGTTCTCCTGGCAACCGCCAAACCCAGACTCATCCATCAGATTGCCAGATGGAGAAGCGCGATTCGTCCCTCCAGAGAACGCGTCTCCACTGCTCTAGAGTCCAGTGGCGGCGTGCTTTACACCACTGCATCCGACGCCTTGCATTGCACTTGGTGATGTATGGCTTGGATGCAGCTGCTCGGCCATGGAAACCCATTCCATGAAGCTCTCTGCGCACTGTTCTTGAGCTAATCTGAAGGCCACATGAAGTTTGGAGGTCTGTAGCGATTGACTCTGCAGAAAGTTGGCGACCTCTTCACACTATGCACCTCAGCATCCGCTGACCCCGCTCCGTCAGTTTACGTGGCCTACCACTTCGTGGCTGAGTTGCTGTCGTTCCCAAACACTTCCACGTTCTTATAATACAGCTGACAGTTGACTGTGGAATATTTAGGGGCGAGGAAATTTCACGACTGGATTTGTTGCACAGGTGGCATCCTATCACAGTTCCACGCTGGAATTCACTGAGCTCCTGAGAGCGACCCATTCTTTCACAAATGTTTGTAAAAACAGTCAAAACTTGTAAAAACTTGATTTTATACACCTGTGGCCATGGAAGTGATTGGAACACCTGATTCTGTTTATTTGGATGGGTGAGCGAATACTTTTGGCAATATAGTGTATATATATATATATATATATATATATATATATATATATATATATATATATATATATATATATATATATATATATATAGCAGTACAAGAGGAAAGGAAATGACCCACACTGACCTCTGACCTGCGCTTCTAACTACAACATAACAGATTAACGAAGAGCTCAGAGCATCACTACCTTGAACACACACACACACACACACACACACTCCTGCAGTACTGTAAGCGCTCTGCAGGGGGCGACAGTGCTCCATTCCACTCTTATCAGTGAGAATAATCTCCTGTGCTCCAGTGTGAGCGCGTGCAGGTGTGCTGGCTGACGCCTACGCTTCCGTCACAACACAGCTCAATTATTTATAGGTATTTCCTCAACAAACCATGTGCTGATCACCGATCCACCAATCACAGCCAACAGTGCACTGTGACATCATCACACACACATACACACACACACACCAAATACAACACGGAAACACAAATAAACTCCTTCATATACGCAGGACGTAACGGACAGGATATGGCTGATGGAGTGTACACAGCAGACTGGACGTCTAATCTCACCACGTGGATCGTTAGCGATGACATCACCCGTTACCTGACCTGTTTTCGGCTCCTCTGGAACACGGCTGTCTTTCTGCATTACAGCATTAATGATGATCTCAGAGCCCAGATAATCTCACGTCTGTTAGCGGCCATGTTTTACACCTTCATCCATTATTTACTCTTACTGATGTATTATTCACTGACCTGTTACATACACAATACTGCTGACCAATCACCACCTCACCTGTGACCAATCACCACCTCACCTATGACCAATCACCACCTCACCTATGACCAATCACCACCTCACCTATGACCAATCACCACCTCACCTATGACCAATCACCACCTCACAAGATAAAGAAAAACTTTAGAGAAATATAAACAATAGAGAGAAATAAATAAAATAAAATAAAATAAAGTACATTAAGGTATGCAAAAACTATGTAAAAAATAAAAAATAAAGTCAAGTAATAAATAATGTAAAGTAAATAAGTGAAAAGTAAATAAAAGTAAATAAATAAATAAAAAAAGAACAAAGTAAGCTAAGTGACTAACTAAATAAGTAAGAAAAGTAGATTAAGTAAATAAATATGCAGTATATAATAGTATTATTTGCTATAATTATTGATCTATTACTAATATTTTCGATATAAAAATGCGCTTCAATCACAGCATGACAGAGTATCAGTAGAAATGTTTCAGTGCTTTAGCTGTTGTGTTTCTGGGTGAATTTACGCAATGTTAATGAGATCAATTATAAATGTTTTAATTCATTCATTCATTCATTAAAATCAGGAATAAATAATCCACAGTTCCAGTTCCTGCTATGAGGAAAGAAAAAAATCTCTGTTTTTTCCTGAGGAAATTCCTCTTTAATAAGCTCTTCAGAGGAAATCTCGAGTGGAATGAAAAGACTAAGCTTTAAGGGTGTACAAACTTTTGTGCTGAAACTATGCTGCTGTTACTGTACTATTCCTGCTGTTACCCAAGGCTCAGGCAGGTGAGACGTAAATCCCTCCACTGCCAGCTACAGGGAAGGAGCCGGGATTAGATTCCTTCTCAGGACTGGCTGTGTTCCAAATCCACATCCTTCATAGCGCTCGACTCTACAAAACTCCTTCATTTATTCGCTTTATTTCCGACCTGCGTAGAAATACGAAGATTTCAGATCGCTTTCCGTTAGACGACACGATCTCATCAAATTCCTCACAAAACCAAAGCAACACAAACATTCGAAGCCTAAAGGTTTTGTTGTTTTTACTTCCTGTTTACTGCCCCGCCCACTTCCACAAGGCTGCTAATACGCAAGAAGTTCCAACCGTTGTGGGAAAGACGGAACGTTCCAGATTTTCAGAAGATTGCGTACTTTGTCAGCACGATGGATACGGCGTCGTTTAGAATGCTCTCTCCAAACACCAGCATGTTCAGGACCGGGTCCACGTTCAGAGCATTGAAGATGGCGATGGTGGCTACGGGATCCACTGCTGAGATCAGAGAACCAAATGCAAAACTGCAGGGGAGAGAGAGAGAGAGATAGAGACAGAGAGAGAGAAAGAGAGAGACAGAGAGAGAGAGAGAGAGAAAGAGAGAGAGAGAGAAAGAGAGAGACACAGAGACAGAGAGAGACACAGAGAGAGAGAGAGAGAGAGAGAGACACAGAGACAGAGAGAGAGAGACAGACAAGGGAGTCAGAAATGGTGGAGTTTTTAAATACATAAGAGTATCTAAGTGGGCATGTCTTTTAAGAACTTTTTACGAAATTGTGGGCATGCCTTCGAGTCCATATATGGAAACAACTGGCTGTGAGTGGGCGTATCTTTAAGAACATCAAAGAGAATAGTAGCCTTGCCTTCAAATCCGTATGTGAAAATAAGTGGCTCTGAGTGGGCGTGTCCTCATGAGAGCTGATCTTAGAGCTACGTACAGTTTCCTTAATTGGACTCAAATCCAAAAGCCACTGAGTCGTTAGTACATGGAAATGAGAGCTGGTCTTTGTGGGTGTGGCTTCAAGACCAAGTGAGAGAATTATATGTGTGGTTTTAAGTCTGAGTGGGCGTGTCTTTGTGAGAGATAGAACTGAATGTGGGTGTGTCTTTAAGTCCATATATGGATGGCATGGTTTTGAGTGAGAATATTTTTATTAGCAGTATTGAAATTCTAAGCGTGTTTTTGAGCCAAATTGCATAGAAATAAGAATGATTCTGAGTAGGCGTGTCCCAGAAAACTACTCAAAATCATTAAAAGGGCGTGTCTTTGAGTCTAATTATCACCTTACGGGAACCATTAGATCACTGAGTGCGTGTGCGAGTCTGATCTCAAGGCTTCTTTAAGGGCATTGTCTGGAGTGAATAATGACTCCCTCACCTGTCCGTCATGGTCATCTTGTAAATAACGTCCGCCTGTGTGAAGAAGAAAGGAAAAACTATTATTTGGTGAACAAATCGTTTAGTAGTTGAGGCAAAAACAAAACAAAACACACACATCCTACAGTGTCTGAAACAGTTACACAACTCCTGAGAATCTCTAAGAATCCG
>NC_080724.1:22457500-22462500 GCF_019097595.1 Hemibagrus wyckioides
ATGTGTGATTTTAACCCCAGTGAAAAGGAGGCGTGGCCTCTCTCGCTAATATGATCGTCTCTGATCAGATTCATGATGATACGTTTGTGAAAGAAAAAATAATGTTTTTCTGTATTCTTTATAAAAAAAATCCATTTTTATCCCAAAAAAGGATTTCTTATGTATAAAATTATATATTTAAAAAATAAAAGATTTTTTTGTTGTTGGAAAATTATCTTCCTGTAAAAATAAAAAAATAAAATATACATAAAAACATAAAATGGTAAAAAAAAGAGACAGATTTTACAAAATTCTGTTTAAATAATTATAAATAAATAAATAGTAAAAAAAAAATATATATATATATTTTATACATTATATATACATATTTTATATAATATATAAAATATATATATTTTATCAATCAATCAAAAATAAATAAATCCTCCTATCTGCAAATTATTTGTCTTTCTGCTTGGGAAACATTTCCTCCTTCAAAGATAACATGCAAACACACAAACACACACACCCACTTATACACACACAATCACAGTGTAAATCAGGGTAATGGTATGCAGTGTGTGTGTGTGTAAGGACATTGCAGTTTAATAAGTATCGTGTCCTGTGTGTGTGTGTGTGTGTGTGTGTGTGTGTGTGTGTGTGTACACCTGAACACCATTAATTTTCTGCACTTCCTCAAATCAGTTACACGCTGCAGCTTTAATGACATTACAGGAACCAGCGTGTGTGTGTGTGTGTGTGTGTGTGTGTGTGTGTGTGTGTGTGTGAGTCAGTGTGCTGGGAACAGTGGTGATGAGGAACAGGCCTGATGGCTTCACCACAGTAACAGAGGTATTAAGTGAAATGAGTCTGTGCTTCAGCCGTTTAAACACTAACCCCATTCCAACCCCGTCCATCTCTCCCCGGTCCATATCTTTCCCCGTCCACCTTTCACCTGTCCACCTCTCCCCTGTTTATCTCTCAGCTGTCCACCTCTCCCCATCCATCTCTCCTGTCCAGCTCTCACCTGTCCACCTTCCCCGGTCAGACTTCTTTCCAGCTCAGGTTCTGGAGTAATTCCAGTGTTTTGCGGTTTGTTTGCATTCCCCTCCCACCTTGACACCAAGCTGTAAGCGGCCATTAACTCTAGATAATGATCTAAAACCCTGGGTGATTACTGCAGTTGGTTTGGTTTTGTTTGCTTCTATAAAACCTGTCCAGTCTCGCTGTTCTAATCCTGGGTTCAGACGTTTAAACCCACGTTTACTGGGTCGCACCCGGATCCTTCTCACATCTATCGAACCACCCAGCAGACCGTGGGTGAGGTTCCTCTGACTTCCTCTCCTCTCCTCTCCATGATACAGTTGCAGCTCAGCCCATAACTACAACATAACACATTCCTCATGGTGTAAAGGGTCATTATTAGAGGCATGAACACTTCTGAAGAGATTTCTGTCCCTCTGATTTCTGACCTCAGTCTCTTAAACCACACCCTGCTCCACTTTCTGCTATTAAACACCATCTCCACCCTCACAACTACCTCCTACTTCTCATCACTGACAGTTTCTGCCCTCTTGCCTCAGTCCTTGTCGCTATTAATATTTAATCTGTCCACTGAAGGGAGGAGAAGGAAAGGAGAAGAAAAGGTGTTGAGGAAGGAAGACACATACTCTGTGATGTCATCACTGGTGTTGAATCTGAGACGGGTTTCTCCTTCTGTACCAATGCTAAATGTTTCTTAAGCACCTTCTCTGTTTTATGATCCATTCCTTCAGTTTTTATTCACTGTGTTTTTACTACAGATGTTAGCTGTCTCTCACCTGTCCACCTCTCACCTATTATTTTCTTACCTGTCCACCTCTGACCTGTCCACTTCTCACTTCTCTCATGTCCAACCTCTCACTTGTCCATCTGTCACCTCTCAACCTTACACCTGTCCACTTCTCACCTTTCTTCTGTCCACCTCTCACCTATTAATTTCCTACCTGTTGTCTACCTCTCACATAACCACCTCACAACTCTCTCCTGTCCACCTCTCACCTATTAATCTCTCACCTGTCCACTTCTACTCCAGCTGCAGCACAAGACTGCAGTGTGTTTAAAACAATAGTACACTTTATCCCTAAAAAATAACTGAGTGACGTGAAACTGGAATCATCTCTGCAGGTGTTCTGCATACTCTAATACTAACAGACATTTGGAAGCCCCGCCCCTTCCTGTTTCATGTGTTTAACACTAGTGTATTACATTTATTAGGACGGGACTGAAAAACGTCATCCAAAAACGGTCAGAATCATGCTTTCAGCTTTCAGCCAGTCACAGAGAGAGAGAGAGAGAGAGAGAGAGAGAGAGAGAGAGAGAAAGAATAAAGGGATGAATTGAGGGCCAGAGACAAACAAAGCCATTGAGAAGGCAGTGGAATGAAATGAGAAGCAAATGAAAAGAGAGATGACAGACGGTGGGATGAAAGGTGACTAGTGGAGGAAAAAAAATGATAATGAAGGAGACAAAAGGGAAAGATCAAGAGGAACGGAAAAAAGAATATAAGTATATAACATTGTGAATAGCTAATGTACACAAAACAAGCTAATATAAAAGCGGAGCAACTTGTAGCACAATTAACATATACATTAAATACACTCAACATTCATGCTCTGTAACAGCTCATATCTCATACTAAACACACCCTGATGATGATGGTGATGAAGATCTCATGTTATTTGTTTTGGTAAGATCTTGGAGACATGTTAATCAGCCCTGTGTGACCCAACACCATGTCTAATCTCTGTTACAAAAACCTCACTGCAATCCTCATGTCGCAAAAGTGGAAAGTCATGTGAAGTGTCTGTAACACACACCGTGATGATCACACACACACACACACAGGATGTGTAATACCTTCCAGTTGGCCAGCTCCTGAGTCTCAATGATCTTTATAACTGCTCCCATCAGGATTCCTGAAAAACAGCACACAGATCTAATTAAACAAGAACACACTAGAATGAAAACTTTCCTAAAGAATTATCAGTTTCTAATATCAGAAGAAAAAGTCTGATCTCTGTGGCCTTGATGAACAGAAACAAGCAGGTGAGCAGGTGTACAGGTGTTCCTAATAAAGTGGACAGTAAGTGTAGATAAACTGATCATTAACTTTTCAATATGTGTATGATCATTATTTACATACAATTCTGCATTTCCTGTGGATTGAGAGATGTGTCAGGATTAGATAGATTAGATATTCCTTAGATAATATAGCTATTTCTGATTAGAGCTTAGAGTGCTTCACTCCACTTCAATTCAACTTCACTTTCCTTAAACAGATATTACCAGTAGCTACTGAACCCCTTCTAAAAATCATTAATTCTTCTCTAAGCAATGGCTATGTGCCTGAATCTTTTAAGCTAGTAGTTCTCAAACCCCTGAAAAAAAAACCGGACCTCGACCCGTCAGCTGTCTAACTATAGACTGATATCAAACCTTCCCTTTATCTCCAAGATCCTAGAAAAGGCTGTAGCACAGCAGTTCTGTTCAGACCTGCATAGAAATAACATTTATGAAATGTATCAGTCAGGATTTAGGCCTCATCATAGCACAGAGACAGCACTGGTTAAAGTGGTCAATGACCTGTTACTGGCTTCTGATCAGGGTTGTGTCTCCTTACTGGTGTTACTGGATCTTAGTGCAGCTTTTGACACCATTGACCACACTGTTCTACTTGATAGACTAGAACATGTTGGTGTTAAAGGAACAGCCTTCTCCTGGCTCAGGTCTTATTTGACTGACCGTTATCAGTTTGTAGATCTAGATGGTGACTTCTCCATGCATACCAAGGTTATGCTCTGTGTTTCACAAGGTTCTGTCTTAGGCCCACTGCTTTTCTCCCTATATATGTTACCCCTTGGTGTAATTATTCATAAACATGGTATTAGCTTCCACTGTTATGCCGATGACACACAGCTATATGTCTCAGCTAAATCAGATGAGAGACACCAGCTTATTAAGATAGAAGAATGTGTAAAGGACATTAGTGCTAATGTGTAAAGGACAGTGGATGGTTACTAACTTCCTCCTGCTTAATTCGGACAAGACAGAGGTGCTAGTACTAGGACCACATGGAGCTAGAAGTGAGCTTTCTGATTACAGAGTAACGGTGGATGGTCTTTCGGTTTCATCTTGTCCAGCAGTAAAAGATTTTGGTGTGATTATTGACTCTGGTCTTTGGTTTGAAGCTCATGTAGATAATATCACTCAGGTAGCCTTCTTCCATCTCAGAAATATTGCTAAGACAAGAAATATGATGTGACTTCATGATGCAGAGAAACTAGTTCATGCTTTTGTTACCTCTAGGTTGGATTATTGTAATGTCTTACTGTCTGGATGTTCCAGTAGGAGCAGGAACAAGCTCCAGTTAGTCCAGAATGCAGCAGCTAGAGTCCTAACTAGAACCAGAAGATATGAACACATCACTCCTATCTTATCCACACTACATTGGCTCCCAGTCAAATTTCACATTGATTATAAAATCCTGTTACTAACCTATAAAGCACTAAATGGTCTCGCGCCGCAGTACCTGAGCGATCTTTTAGTCTTTTATGATCCGCCACACCAAAGGGTGCTGGTTACTTGGTAGTACCTCAAGTAGCAAAGGCTACAGCAGGGGGCGGAGCTTTCTCTTTCAAAGCCCCAAAGTTATGGAACAGCCTTCAGATTAGTGTTGGGGATTCAGACACAGTCTCAATGTTTAAGTCTAGGCTGAAGACACATTTGTTTAGTCAAGATTTCAGTGTATAGTTTTTCTTAGGTAAAGGAGCAGATCTGGAAGGTTCATGGTCATAGAGTGTTTGGTGAACTGGGATGTTTGGATGCTGTCATCTTACCACCCTCACATGGTCACTCGGGTCACTGACTGTGAAGTGGTTGGACGCTTTATTTCCCGGGAAGCCTTCATGTCCATCACCTTCTGGCTCTCCCTTTTAGTTATGATGTCATAGCTAGTCTTGCCAGAGTCCCTGCCTGCACTT
>NC_080724.1:22467500-22487500 GCF_019097595.1 Hemibagrus wyckioides
AGAATCAGCTGTAAACAGCTATAAATATCTATAAGCAGCTATAATCAGTCATTCCCTCATTGCTCTCTCTAGACGTTAATAAGAACGTCCGTAAAACCGCATCAAGTAAACTCACAGCGCGGTTTAGTCCTTGTGAATAAGCTGTTACCGTGGAAACGATAACCTATTTATGTGTGGAAAATGAATCAATGATTTCTGACCAGAATCCAGAATTTAGGCAACACCCAAAATCCATCCATGCTGTCAAACGGTCAAAGGGTCAGCTTGCTGTTAGTGTTACAGTGCTGCAGTGACCTCAGGGTCACTTCTGCTCAACACGTCATGTGTTCAGTGACTGTTACAACACTGACTTTACAACACTGCAAAATCATGTCAAACTGTATACACAAACAAATAAATAAACAAATAAATAAACAAATAAATAAGGTCAGCTTTTCCTCACCTAGTGAAACCACAGCCACGCTCTCGGGCAGGAAGTGAAGCTTGAACCTGATCAGCAGGTGAACCAGTATGATGCAGATTCCTGTAAAAACAAACAAACACACCAATTAATGTGATATCGTTATCTACACTCACCATCCACTTTATTAGGAACAGCTGGACATTCATACAGTTATCTAATCAGCCAATCAGGTGGCAGCAGCACAAAGCAGAACCTGGTGCAGATACGAGACAAGAGCTTCACCTCAAACACCAGACTGAGGAACTAGTGTTGTCTCTGTGACACTGAGGAGCGAAACACCTGACTGATCAGAGCGATCTGAGGAAGTCTACAGTAACTCAAATAATCACTCTGTACAGCCGTGATGAGCAGAAAACCAGCTCACAATACACACAGCACATCTGCATACACAATCACATCGGGTTCCTCTGCACCAGAGCCTCACAGTCCTGTTCTTGGCTGATAAGGAGAAGAACCTGAGGTGGTCATCTCATCTCATCTGTTGTAGCTCATCCACCTCAAAGTTTGTGTGTTTTCTGAGATGCTTGTCCTCTCACTCCGGCTGTACAGAGTCACTATAAACTACCTAGCAACTCCGATCAGTCAGTGTTTGTTATTTTCCTCAATGTTTTTTGTTTTTCGCACCACTCTGTGACTGAGACTGCTGTGTGTGTAAATCTCAAGGGATTACTTATTTATTTACATTTTTTGTGCATTTTATCTTGCATCTGCATGGCTGTTTAGTTTTTTTTCTAATACTGTAACTGTTCAATGGATTATAAGGTAATATAATAAAACTATATTAAAGATAATAATAATAACAAGAAGGACACCAGAGCGGTGTTATTGCAGGCGTGGTGTTTATTAGCCAGCGGCGGTGCGCGATTCACACGTCTGTCCCCCGACGTTACTGCAGAGAGACTGAAGTGTCTCAGTTGTGTTTAACTGCATTTACACTGACTGCTCTGTTTAATGCTCTGAGACTCGCAGAGCGTCTTCAAGAGATAAAGAAAAAAACAGCACAGTCAGGCTACCCAAGACTGAAGCTGTACGTTAACATGACTGTTTCCTGATTGGAGGATGAGAGGGTGTGATCTGAAACACAGCTCTACGCACTGATGCCCCATGTGTTTGAGTACCGATGACGAGTAGGCTGAAGAAGATGCTCATGCCGCTCGATTGCTCCTCCTCCTGAGCCTTGACCCCCGTCTGAACCGGCAGAATGGGCTTGACCGTGGGCGGGGTCGAGGTCGTCGGCTTGGCAGTGGACGCGACGCTGTGTAACGTTTCATTTCCGAGTGTTTCTGTGCCGTTTATTCTAAAAATGACCAAAAATACAAAGACAAACATTCATTTAAATTACATTCAAAAGAATCGATTCGCTTCACAAATCGAGTTTCACTTCGAGTTTGTCCTTCAAATGATTCGAATCATGATTCATTGCTTTTCAATTTAGTTCAAAATGTGTTTTTTCTGGATTTGATTCACAATTTGTCGAAAAACTGTGAGCTGAATGGATTCGGATTCAAATCTATTTTAATCAAGTCGATTCTGCAGATTGCTGAGTTGATTTAGTGTCGATTCACAATTCATTCGTTTTCAGTTCAATTACCACTTCTTTATTTATTTATTTTTTTTTTTTTTTATTTGCCAGAGCTGATTGAACTGGATCTTAACGGAGTACATCCTGATTCACAATTTTCAGGTTGATTCAAGATTCAAAAGCTATTAAACATTATATAATTTTTAGTGATTTGATTCGATTCATAAATCATTAACTTTTAATTCTATTCAAATCAACTTGATATGAGTTAATTCGATTCACAATGCAAGAGTTTACAACTCCAAAAAAAGGGCTTAGTTCAATTCGTTAGACTTCATTTAAATTCTAAATTCATTTAATTCCAGTTGACTCGATTCAACTGATTCAAATCTTCGATTCATTTCAAAAGCAACTGCCATTCGGTTCATGATTCATTGTTGTTGCTGTTTTTGTTTTTAATCAATTCAAATAATACTGACGTAAGAAAATGTTTATTTAGCTTTCTGCGTGTCCAAGAATACTACACAGACACATTACAGCACATACAAAAAAACCCATAATAAATAAAAGTAGAATGAATAAATAACAGAATACAGCGAGGTTACGTTAGGTCATGTCTATAAAAAAAATATACATATATATATATATATACAACTTAAGAAGGTTATGGACGGTGTAGAGACACTAGAAAGTGTTCTAACGTTAGAGGAAACATTTGGATAAGCTAAAGTGTAATGCACTAGATAGGGCGCAGAAGGCTTTAGTGCCCCATGTAGTGTACTTCTATGGAATTCTGCACTTAAGATGCTGCCTGAGGGAGTAATGATGAGTGCAGACAGGCAGATGAACTACCTGTGAGAGTCGGTTTGTGGGTCAGGGTTTTCATTTTGTCCGTTTTGTTCTTCTCCATCGGTGAGTGTTTGTGTTTGATGTTGGCTCTGCTCCTCAGCCTGCTCCTGCTCTCTCCTGCGCTCTGAGAGCTCAGCGTGTGTGTCATCGCATTCACATCCCCACACGAGAGATATCAAAACCAGAAAACACAAAACTGCACCTCTATCCACTAGTTTCATCGTTAGATAATGCAATAAGGGTGATAAATAACCTGATCCAGCCCATTTAAACTCCACATGCTAGGCTAATCCGTGTCGTTCAGCAAGCCACATCACGACTTCTTCCGCAATCTCTTGAGTGTTTGGGAAATGTAGTTTTTAAAATGTAATATAAACAGAAATTTAAAAGACAATAAGAAATAATCAGATAATCCTCCGAGCTTAGTTGACTGAGTTAAAATGCAGATATGTAATTCCTTGTAAATAGTGCTAATGCAGTCGAAACAGGGACCGAATTAACGAATAATGTGTTGGGTTGTACTACATGTCCCAGAATGCTAAGCGCTACGATGTACGTATAAAAGTGTGAAAGTGGGCGTGGTCTTGTCCAGCCTCCGGTGAATGAACGTGAAGAACGTTCGAGATGCAAGCGGTTTAGTTTATTTTAGTAATAAATCTAGAAATAGTTTCGAATTATAGCTAAACAATAATTCGCATATTCAACAATGATGTGTATTGTATATTTATTGTCATTTCAACCATATATATATATATATGGTTGAAATAATAAATATACAATACACATCATTGTTGAATATGCGAATTTATATATATATATGTACAGATCATTATGACCACCTGCATTTTGCTGCCGAAACAGTCCTGACCCGTCCTGCACTGTGTATTCTGACCCCTTTCTATCAGAACCAGCATTAATTTCTTCAGCAGTTTGAGCAACAGTAGCTCGTCTGTTGGATCGGATCACACGGACCAGCCTTCACTCCCCACGTGCATCAGTGAGCCTTGCACTACCTCTACCTGTCATCCGCTGCTATAGTTATATTTATGTTTATTCTATTTGCACTACCTCAACCGCTACTGTGTATTTTTGCACAATATTTTTGCACAATACTTTTTTTTTTTTTTACATCATTTCACTTTATCTATTTTATTTCACTTACATTCCAGTACACGTTCTTTTATTTCCTCTCAGCGCTAAGTGTCCTGTGTTCTTTTGTGTTGTCTTTCTTGTATTTCTTGTCTTTTGCACTGTCTTGTCTATGCTCTGTTTGCACCTAGCTGCACACTGTGCACTTTACGTGGCTAAGACAAACTTCTGTCCTAGCTCTGTGGTGGTGTTTGTTGTTTTGTGTTGAACTTGTTGTTGTATGTTTCTGTATCACCAGGTCCTGGAGAAACGTTGTTTCATTTCACTCTGTACTGCGTCAGATATATGTGGTTGAAATGACAATAAAAGCTTCTTGAATCTTGAATCTTGACCGCCCATGACCCTGTCACCGGTTCACCACTGTTCCTTCCTTGGACCACTTTTGATAGATACTGACCACTGCAGACCGGGAACACCCCACAAGAGCTGCAGTTTTGGAGATGCTCTGATCCAGTGGTCTAGCCATCACAATTTGGCCCTTTTGGTCAAACTCAAAGCTCAAATCCTTACGCTTGTCCATTTTTCCTGCTTCTAACATCAACTTTGAGGACAAAATGTTGACTTGCTGCCTAATATATCCCACCCACTAACAGGTGCCATGATGAGGAGATACTCAGTCTAGTCTTATTCACTCTTCTAGTCTTATTCACTTCACCGGTCACTGGTCAGAGTGTTAAACCTGATCAGTGTATAAGCACTGCAATATTCAAAATTGGAGACCTGTAAACAAGAGGGTTCTTGTAAACATATAACAAGTATGGTTTTGAGATATCAGGAGCCTGGACAGTGCAAATGGTCATCACAAATCTCCTGAGGTTTCTGGTTGGCCTGAGTGTGGTTGAGTCTCGCTGTACAGTGAGGTTATGGTTGCCTAAATGTCAGGCAGGAATGACAAGATCAGTTTTTGTCAAGTTGAGCTTCAGGTGGTGTTCTTTCATCCAGATGTCATCTCACAGGCAGGCAGAGTGTGTGCTGAAATTGATGGATCTTCTGGCAAAACAAATTGAGCTGAGTGTCATCAGCATAGCAGCCATGAGGCGCAATCACAGGCTTCAGAGATGATGTATGAATAAAAAAGAGCCAGAGGACCTAGAACTGACCCCTGAGGAACACCAGTCGTGAGTTGCTGAGAATCAGACACCACGGATCTGATAATTCAGTGCCACCAGAAAGATTAATAATAATGCTAATATATCACTATTTTCCAGAAACGTCCTGAAAACCTTTTTCCATTCAATTCTATTAAATGTTTTGTTTCTAATTCTATTCTATTTTTTAATGCTATTGCATTAAATGGTTATTAAGAGTTACTCTTCCTAACTTGACCATGATTATTTTCATAAAACAGCACATTATCAAGCATTTTACTCAAGAATTCTATCTGAATGCGTTAGTCATACTTTTATACCATTTATAGTTAAATGATACAAACTTACATAATAGGATATACTGCATGCGCTTTTATTTATCCCATAATGTTCACATGATTTCACGTGTGTTTTTATTGTGGCTCCTCTATAGAGCTTGTTTAAACTCAACACAGAACAGCAGGTGAGACTACACCAAGTAAAGAGCTACATGTGTCTGTAGATTATATCTATAATTATTATTCCAGAGCCCATTTCATTCTCACTGACCTGTCCCTACCTCATGGGTCCATCCGGAATCCTTTCTCGAAGTGGTCATTTATTACACCTGATCGAAGTTAAAACGTGTCTAAAAGGTGATATATTTACACTTCCTGATTGATTATAAACCCCGCCCACTGCTTTTGTTTCTCAGATGTGGGATTACAGATTGGTACAAAGGACACGACAAATACAGAAAAATCCACTCTTTATTATTATTCATTTACCTTCAAACATCCTCCATGTCATACAGTATCCATATGCAAATGTGCAAATTTCCTGTCTACACACACCCACATGCCTACACTTACACACCAGACCTTACAATAGACACAGTTGTTGGTTTTGGCCCTGAGGCATCACTGAAAGGTCCTTTAATGAAAGTATTTTAACATAGCGCTAAACGCCATAGTGCTAAGCGAGACCCGACATGCACTTCATGTTCTTAGGAAATAGGAAGTAGTGCATGTAGAGTAAAGGTTGGCCAAGCATTTCAAAGCATATTACAATCAGGAGTTTTCCATTTCCTTCCACACACACTCACACCTATCACTTAGCAAGGTTTGTATGTAATGTAGGTAATTGGTCATTTAGTCAGGTCATTAGTCAGTACAGCCATTCCCAGACTGGCTGATTGTTCAACACTGATTTTTAAAATAGCACAAATGTTGCATCGACTTTAAAAATATATCTAAAATAACCTAGCTCTGATACTACATTAATTTATATAGACTTTAATTCCCACCCAGACCTGAGCTCATTCATCTGTAAGTCTCTGGTGTAAACTATGGCTGTTAATGTGTCTGTTTTTCATCACTGGACTGAAAATACGTCATACAGGATGATGGTGAATCATTTCAAACTTATAATTTGTACAATTTATAATAGCTTATATAATAGGTCTTTGAGACAGGAAAAACAGAGTAAATCTGATGCTATACACACAGACAGACGATCTCATATCATTTCAGTATAAGTTCCTGTAGCTTGTACTACTTCCTGTCTTAAACATCACCTTATAAAAACCCAGAAGAGTGAAAATAATTAAATCCTAGTCGTTCAGGATAAGAACAATAATCTCCAATCTGGCAACCCATGCCAAGCTGTCCGTACTGGGGAATTTTTTTTTTTTTAGAAAGATTCACTTCACTGAATCGGTTCTTTCGAGCAGAATCGTTTGAACGAACGATTCGTTTGTGTGGAAATCCTGGAAGATTAGCTAGAGGTGTGTGTTCACAAGGGGGATTTTTTCTGGCACATTCTTTACATACTACATCATTTACTTTCTGAAAACGAACTGAAAAGTCTGATGTTAGAACACAGAGTTTACAAACAAGAAATTACAAACATTATTATTGTATACATTATATATACATTAGACTTGATATTTTCTGAAATATTTTAAACCTTCATCGCTTATAATGTTTAGGAATATTAGCTGAAGTTTACAGCACCTTTCTCCTAGTATGTTTTACACCATAACCAAAAACTCATGGGAAGCTGGAGAATGAATGAGGAGGAGGTGTAGACGCCCTTTCTCTGAATGACCTCAGCACATCTGCAGCTGCTGGACCTCACAGGATTCTCACATGGCTCTGGTGTGATGATCATGGTCCACTCCTCGTCCAGTTTGGGTTTATTAAGTTCAACTCAAGTGAGTGGGTTTATTAGCAATAACTAGGATTAACAATAAGGATTTTCGAGAGACTTTTAAGTCAGGTTTAGATCAGGATCTCTAATGGTCATGTCATATATCATGCTCTTAGCTTCCAGGGACTGCTTTACTCATGTTGCAGTGAGAGGGGGGATCGTCTCATGTGAAAATTGTGTGCTGATTGGGAGAGAAGGAACTCCATGTTGCTGAAGCTCAGCTGATGGTGATGAGAGCAGAGCAGGTCTTTGGATCTGATGGCCGTCAATCTGGGTAAAGATCCAGAGTGTGTGAAAAGTCAGTGAAATGTTGAGGAGGATATGGTTTGAGGAGGGTTTCTGCTTCAGGTTTTTTGTTGTTGTTTTGTTTCACAGCACATTTTCACACACACAGATAGATAGATAGATAGATAGATAGATAGATAGATAGATAGATAGATAGATAGTTACAATATATATATATATAACCCTCAATATCATTGATTTCAGGTGTTGTTGGGCTCAGCGCATTAGTTCCAGTGGAAGCTGGAAAGTTTAATGCTTCATACATACTTCAGACATTTTGGACAATTTCATGCTTTGTGGGAACAGTTTGGGGATGACCACCTTTGGGATGAATTAGAGCGGAGACCCAGGCCTTCTCGTCATCACAACATCGGTGCCTGACCTTACACATGTGCTTCTTCTAGAGAAGAATGGTCAAAAAATTCCCATAAACACACTCCTAAACCTTGTGGAAAGCCTTCCCAGAAGATTTGAAGCTGTTATAGCTGAAAAGGGGTGGGACAACTCCATATTACATTCATGTACATGGAAAGGCAGACGTCCCAAAACTTTTGGCAATATAGTGACCTGCCTGCTCTTAATATTAACATAATTATCAATATTAATAACACACCATCACGCATGCGCTAAAAACATTTCGTCGTCATTTACGAAGCATTTTTAAACATGACTCGTATGATTCATATTCAACGGCAACGTTTGATTCACTTCCTGATCCGATTCACACGACTCGACTCTGAGAAGAATCGACTCGCTCGCGCTCTGCCTGCTTTGACGTTTGCGTTTTCATTCATCTGATTGAGCTCGCGCTCGTGAGCAGGATGTTGTGGAGCTCGGAGATCTGCTGACTCGCCCCGGGGCTTTACGATCCCTTTCTGCTGGATCAACCCGAGCTGTAGGAGCTTCTCCTTCTTCTCCTTCTTCTTCTTCTTCTTCTTCTTCTTCTTCTTCTTCTTCTTCTTCTTCTTCTTCTTCCTCTCATTCTTCTAAAGGACCTCTCTGTCTCTGGATATCTGAGAAACAAGCAAAGAAGAGGAGGTGTTTCATCTGAGCGCGAGCCCGGGTTGAGGAGCTTTCCGCACCGCATTCCGTCTTTAAATTTTCGCTTGTTCTGGTTTTGTGTCATATCTATTTATTTCGGGATGATGCCACCGCAGATGAGGTTCAGGAGAAGATCCTTCCTCGGGCTCCTCTTCCTCTTCTCTCTCTCTACATCGGCGCTCTACTTCATCTACTCGGCTCCCGGGATCGGTGAGTGTTAACGGCGGCGCGAGCCATATTCACAACACACACACACACCGTCACATCATTCTATAGGTATCTATCATGTATGCTGATTTCTGAAACACAGTAGCGCCTCGCACGTGCGCTTCATGTTAATAATATTCATAAGACCGCCTTATAACGCGTCTTAGGGGGAATATACGACTATATGAATACGGGGATCTCATGTCTGGCGCTTACTGATGCATTTACACACACACACACACACACACTTATGATTTGACACATGCACCACTTAGTGGAAGCCCAGGTACATTGTGTTTATCGTAAATCCTCCCACCGCCACATCCACCCACCCCAACACACACACACACACACACACACACACAGTGTACACAGTGAAGGATAGACCTGGTTCCTCATTGTGTCCTCATTAATCTCCATTTCCATCATCCACCTGCTTTCTCTTCTTGTCTCCTGCCTCAGACTCAGGAGTGTAATGAACCCTGAACACTGACTAGATCAATAAGTGTGTGTGTGTGTGTGTGTGTGTGGTCATTCAGCGGTGTGATCTCAGTCAGTCTCTCGAGTCACCTCCCACCATGTCATTGATCATCAGACGACTTTATGATGATCTCGAAGCAGCTAGCTTATAGAGCACTGGTCAGGATTAATGGTGTGTGAGAATAGAGGGATCTTAGTGTGAGAATAAAGTATACTCATAATGTGTCCCTGAAGTTGTAAATGGGTGTAACATGTTGCCATGAGCAACGCACCGACCAATCAAAGGTCATTATTTTTATAGCTATAATTTTCTTATCCTATATGATTCCAAGAGAAGGTTTTTTATGATCGGTTGTTAATGATTTAATGAGAGGTGCAGCTACGCCGCTGTCTCGTAGATAAAACTAAACATGTGACGCAGTTTCTGAGAAAATTCCTCAGCTTTCTGGTTAAATGATATTTATAGCTTCTGCCTCTGAAACTTCTGCCTCTGAAACTTCTGCCTCTGAAACTGCTTCTGTGGTTTAGAAAAAGAAAACAAATGAACCTCAGCTTCACATCTCTGCAGAATCACACCGAATAAATACCACCATGAAAATCAGAAAGTAAACGAAAAATGTAAATATGAAAAAATAAAATATATTAGCAAAAAAACAACACAGTAGGTTCAAACATCTGGCAACGTCTCTCTTTTTAATCATCTTAGCTCTGGTCTCACTTTTTACATTTGTGTCCAATTCACATTTTTAATTTTTGCATGTTTTTTTTTTATCTTTTATTTTTTAGAGACTTCCAGTCTCTTTATTTTAAAAACAGCATCCGGTCTCACTGTTTAATGTTAGCTCTGGTCTCACTTTTTTAAATTTTTAGTAGTTTTGCTTTTTACCTTTTCCTTTTTTTTCTTTTCTTTTTTTTTTTTTTTAAATTTTTTACCCTGGTCATGATTTTTTACCTTTACATCTCATTTTAAATTTTGCATCCAGTCTCACTCTTTAATGTTACCTCTAGTCTCACTTTTTAATCTGGTCCAGTCTTAGTTTCAAGTTTTTGTTGGTCTTGTGTTTTTTTCCCTTCACATCCAGTCTCATTTTGAATTTTGCATCCAGTCTGACCCTTGACTGTTAGCTCTGGTCTCACTTTTTAATCTGGTCCAGTCTCACTTTTAAATTTTGCAGTTCCTTGCAAAAAAAACCCCAAAAATAACAGTTTTGTTTTTTTCTGATTTTGCTTGTTAAAGTCTTGACCGGTGTCACATTTTATGTTCAGTCTAAATTGGATCCGGTTTCTATTTTTAATTTTGTGTCTGGTCTCACTCTTATTTTTCATCTGGTCCTACTATAATTTTATGGCTAGTCTCACTTTTATTTCATACCTAATATACGTTTTATCTTCAGCAAAACTCGATCTTAATATTATTTTAATTTTATGCAGCTGCTCTGACTCTTACCTTGTGTCTTCTCTCTTGTTTTTTTTTTCCCAGTCTCTCTTTACATTGCAGCCACTATGACAGAGCATCTTAGTGTTGTGTCTCTCTTGAGGAATAAAGACCAATTTGCCAAAATGATATTTACTTTTTTAACTCTGAATAAAAGAATGCTGCTTGTCTAGTGAGATGATGATCTTTACCATGTGATGTTTAGCATGCTAGTCATCCTGGTGTGGTCAGGAGTAAGACTCTTTCTTGCTGAAGTCTTTTGCTTGAGAGCATTTATGTGGAGAGAGACGATGCAGCTAGAGTGTGTGTGTGTGTGTGTGTGGGTAGCTGCTGCACAGCTAACCGATAGCAAGGTTCTTTCTGCTCAGCCTTGGCTTTGCGGTAATCCTGCAGCTCTTCCGCGTGTTAACTGCTGTATCTCAGTGACTGCACAGTGATTGTAAACTAAACCTAGCAGCCGACAGATAGGCGAGTGAAGCATGTGGAGGAACAGGCCTGAGGGGTGAAGAGATAACGCTCACGTTTGTTCAGAGCAAATAGGAAGTAGAAGAGGAATAAAGGAGTGTGTTTATAAAAAGCATACAGAGTGACAATGAAAGCTAAAAGCAGCAGAGAACTTAGTGTGAGTGTGGCTGATGAATATCAGAAATCCAGGCTGAAAGAGACAAGTAGGCCACGCTTCGTCCTGTTATAGCTCCTCACACTATGTGGGGGGGGGGGTCAGACAGACTTTCACTACATAAAGAGAACATGACACACGTGGCCGGAGACTCATCCCCACTCATACCTCTGGTCTCTCTTTTCACTTTGTATACACTCCCATTTTTACATTTGTTTAGCTGGTCTCACTTTGAATTTTTTTTTATCCGCTCTCACATTTACATTTTTTATCTGGTCTCACTTTTTAGATTTTTATATCCTCTCACGTTTACATTTTTTTATCTGGTCTCACTTTTTAGACTTTATCTCCTCTCATTTTTACATTTTTTATCTGGTCTCACTTTTTAGATTTTTATCCACTCTAACTTTTTAAATTTGTGTCTGGTTTCACTTTTTAATGTTACCTCTGGTGTCACTTTAAAAAAAATTTTTTAATCCAGTCTCACTTTTAAAATTTGTGTCTCATTTTTTATTTTATTTATTCAGTCTCATTTTTTAATTTTGTGTCTGGTCTCACGTTTAATTTTTGTTATTCACTCTCACTTTTACATTTTTTATCTGGTCTCACTTTTTCATTTTTATCCAGTTTCACTTCTTAAATTTGTCTTTGGTCTCACTTTTTAATTTATTTATCCAGTCTCACGGTATAAATTTGTGTCTGGTCTCGCTTTTATCTGGTTTCTTTCACTTTCTAAATGTGTGTTGTCATTTCTACCTTTATGTCTAGTCTCTTTCTAAAATTTTGTATCCAATCTCGTCATGTCCGGTCTCACTTTTTAATCTTGCGTCTGTCCTTAGCTTTTTTAAATTTTTAACAGTATTTTTGTATCTGGTCTCACATTTTAATTGTGCATCTAGTCTCACTTTTTTGTATCACATTTTCTTTGTAATTAATTAAAACATTTGAATAAAATTAGTTATAATTAATCAAGGCTCAAATCACGGAGGATTTTTTGAGGCTGAAAAAATAATTTATTTATTTATTTATATTTTTCTAATATTTTTCTCTGCAACCTCAAGGCACAGAGGTCAGTGGTTTCATTGGCAGAAGGTCAGAAGGTGTAAATCTGTGAGTGTTAAAGCTAGCATTACAATAAATAGCCATGTGCTCAGTTTTATCAGCGTCCAGTCTTTTCCGAACCGCATTAGACCAGTTTATATATCTGAGAGTCTGACACCAAAATATTATTTTATTGAAATAAATTTCAGTGGAATAGCTAGAGCAGAAGACACCAGATGATCTTCATAAATCCGCTTCTTTTAGGATAAATGACATTAGCCACTTAGCTCAGGACTCTTTCAGGGATTAATGAAAGCCTTTTCACGTGTATTAGCTTACTCATTAGCGCTACTAATGTTCTGCTCTGATAAAAACATATCTCTGCCGCCGGAGATTCCTGCTGCTTCACTTCCTTCTGCCCTCATGTCCTCTGAATATTGTTTCGTAACGTCACGTGATATTAGATTCTTTTATTTCCCTCACTCTGGAAAGGCACATTATTTTGTTTTGAGGAAATATAAAGAAATATTTCGCTTTTGTTTTGAAGTCGCTTCTTCTCACTGTTAACTTTCGTTATGATTAAATATGGCTCTGTTAGCTAACTTACAGAGATCTAAAAGCTTTCTGTATTTTAGCTAGCTGTGTTCGCGCAGTCTGCTGCCACCTTCAGGTCAACGGAGGAATTGCAGAGAATCTGCATTTAGTGTTAGTTAAATAAACGAATACAGATTTGCATTTACTAAAAACATAAAAAAAATGTACATAGGCTTTTTTAAATAAACAAACCCGGGGTGTAAGACCTAAATGTTGTAAAAGAAATTAAATTAAACAGCCAGATTCGCTCTGGTTGTTGTGTTAAAAGCCCGCAGTGAGCTGTGGTGAGCTGATAGGAGAGGGTGTGTTGCAATAAAAACCATGCAGCTGTAAAAGCCACGCAGTGAAGATGTCAAATATTGCTGATCAGAGACTGAAGATGACTCACTGCTTCTCAGATTTCAACCACAACCTCATCCATATGACTGAAATATTTATTCCCCGCTGTAAGGATAAGCCTGAACCACGTGTACATGAAGCAGACGTCTTTCATAAACCTGAATACTGCAGCCGGCTGGAAATTTCAGGAATGTTTCTGAACAAGCGGGTGGAATATTCTACGGATGCGACTGATGAGTGATTACTGAACAGAGATCATTTTTATGAATGGGTACAAAAAGATTCTGAGACGAGAGAGGGCGTGGTCATGACACGTGCGTAAAGAGGAGGAGAAGAGTACTGAAAACGTATCCGAGCGTCTCGCTCCTTCCTCCAGGCTTTCCCCGGAATTCTGAGTACAGAGTGTATTGTTGTACGTTTGACCATTTTGTTACATCTGCTGATTCTGCGCTCTGATTGGTCAGAAGGTGTTGAGTCGTTCTCTGGAAACTGCAACTCTGAATGTAGCGAAGGCTTATAATAATGCGCTCACTTTGATACCTTATGGTTTCCATAGCAACAGCTCGGAAACAACAATTTCTGTAAGGAGTGATGGGTTTACTTGGACGTATCCATGGAAGGAGTCTCCAGTGTCAGTGAAGTGTTTTGTTCTTCAGATGTCAGGAACGTGTCCATCCTGCTAATTAGCATAACCACGCCCTCAGCAGAATGGTGTCATTACTGCACTCCAAACTCCGACATACGGTGACGTATTTTAGATGGAACAGCACTCGGAGTTTGCAGTGCAGTAATGACGTCATTCTGTTGACAGGAAGATGCTGTGGGTGTGGTTATGCTAATTAGCAGGATGGACATGTTGATCTATGAAGAGCAAAATACTTTCTGAAGCTTTAAACCTACATTCACTGACACTGGAGACTCCTTCCATCAATACACTATTGACGTGTTCTATTCCATCAAGACGTATTATGGACAGAGCAGCACTCGGAGTTGGGCGATGGATTAAAATCACCACTTCCTGTGTGTGCTCGCTGATGTCATGTGTCTTTTCTGGAAATGTATGACATGTGGAAGGGGGGTGGGGGGTGGGGGGTGGGCGCTGGCAGGGGATGGAACAACAATGACACAAGCCTTGTACCAGCATCCTGTTTGGCTGAAAATAAAGGAGGAAATCACATGATTGCTAACCTTTCTCTTAACCCATGCTCGCTCACACACACACACACACACACATGCACAAACACACACACATGCACAAACACACACAGACACAGACGTGCCATCCCCCATCTGCTAACCGCATTCAACCCAAGAGATATTTAAGTCATCCCTCAAGGAGGGGGCTCAGGAGACGAGAAAATCATTAGCACACACACACACACACACACACACACACACAGACGAACAGTGTGGAGAATGAGGGGGTTGGGAATCCTGTCACTGTAGAGGAAAATGTCCATCGGAGAGCCCAGGTGCTTCCTTTGTTCCTGTGAGGGTTGTGTTTGTCGTGTGCACGAGTGTGTGTGTGTGAGTGTGTGTGTGTGTGTGAGTGTGTGTGTGAGTGTGTGTGTGTGAGTGTGTGTGAGTGTGTGTGAGTGTGTGTGAGTGTGTGTGCTGTTCATGGTAAACATTTGAACACACAGCACACGAGCTGTCACTTCGTTTTCTCTCTGCAGTGTGTGCGCTTTAGCATGACCTCAATTCCCATGAGCCTTCCTGAAAACCCACATCGTCACTGCGCTCTTTTTCTGCTCTCTTTCGAGCTCGTGAGATTCGGCGCTAACGACGAGCAGTTAGTTAATAATTCATCTCTAATTAGTTATCTTCCGTTGTCGAGTCACGAAATGAGTATTCAAACACACACACGCCCACGCACACACACACACACATATATAAATTGAAGAGGGCGTGGCCTATCCTCTGTACTTCTCTGTCCCAGTGAAGGAGGAGTGGCCTCTGCTATGTGGCTTTTTCTGTTGAGGAGGCGTGGCCTCTCCTATATATCTCTCTGTTCCAGTGAAGGAGGTGTGGCCTCTGTTATGTGGCAGTTAGTTGCTGTTGAGGAGGCGTGGCCTCTCCTATATACCTCTCTGTCCCAGTGAAGGAGGCGTGGCTTCTGTTATGTGGCAGTTAGTCCCTTTAAAGGAGGCACGTCCTCTCCTATATACTTCTCTGTCCAAGTGAAGAAGGCGTGGCCTGTACTGTGTCATTCTTTGTCCCTTTGAAAAATATTTAACATGTCCTCTGTCTGTTCTTGTGAAGGGGGTGTGGCTGTCATAATGAAGTCCGGGGGGCGTGGCCACACCTCTGTAGCTGTCAGTTCTAGTAAAGAAGACATGTCATCTTCAGTCTTTGTAAAGAAGGTGTGGCTTCTCATCTATACCTCTCTCTGCTAGTGAGGGAGGTGTGGTTTTTTGGTTCCCGTGTGGTTATGAGTTTTAATGAAGGAGGCGTGGCCTCTCCTGCGGTAGGTCAATCACAGTAAAGGAGACATGGCCTCTTGTGTATGGTTGTCGTAGCTGAACTGAAGTAAACTGAAGTAAAGCATATTTTTCACACATACACATGCTCAGACTCACACACACACACACACACATGTGGTAAAGGTCATACGTGTGACCAGATGTGTCACTCACATCTCTACAGGAACGTGATGCATTTCCTCTAAGCTGTTTGCACGAATGTGTGTGAGCTCCTTTTCTCCTCACTCTTACTGAGAAACACTCATATAAAAAAACAGGGATAGAAAATATGGAGTGTTAAATATAATCCCCTGTGATGTAAGAGCACGTGGAACAGCACTCCATCCAGCGCTGAACGTTCTTTAGCTTTTGAGTTCTTCTTCTTCGTGTGTGTGAGAAAGTTCTATATCTCTCACATCTCAGACGCCGCATATTTTGTGGGCGGAGCCTGTCTGCCTGCATCATATATCAAGAAAGACGCTGTGAAGGGAAAGCTCTGCGACTCCAGACACTCACTCGCTCGTTTGCATGATCGCTCGCAAATAAGCGAACAATGACCCATCTTTGGTTTGCATGATGATTTGTTTGCTGAAGATGAAGATATGGAGTGGAGAGACGGAAGAAAGAGCACTCTGAGCGTGAGAGAGGAAGAGAGAGCGTGTGCTCGGTGCGAGAACTCGCTCTGATAGACGCTCGTGAAAATACCACTAACAGCCAAGGACGTCATGCTGCGGTCGTGTCCTGAGAGCAAAGTGAGTGGCTGCATCAATCAGAGCCATCGACCTTGAGTTGCTTCTTCCTGCGCACACACACACACACACACACACACACACAGCCGCATCAGTGCCACAGAGATCCTGTTACACAGCGTGCTAGGCTTTTACAATCCACTGTGTTAATGACGGATGCTTTCCGAGTCGGGGCGGGGGACACGTCCTGCAGATCGATACGAGTGAAAGCGCACCATGGCAGCGGCGGCAGAGAAAGTGGGCGTGTCTATGTGGATCTCGTTTCATATCCTGCCACTTTAAGCCTCATGCCATCACGTATAAAGGTCACATGAATCACTCGATGTTGCTCTTCTATATTACATCATCAGACAGAAATGTTTTTAGTGGCATGTTTACAGGCGTTTTTAGTGATAAGTTTCCTAATCTCTCATCTCAGGGCTCAGGCTCTGACTCGGGCGTGACTTACAGTTTCTTTAACCTTGGAACAGAGAAACAGAGCAAACAGCAAACGTTTACTGTGTATGTTTGGAATACAGAAATAAATAAAAATTCTGAAAATAAATATTTATATAAAACTGCACAATTTTAACTGCACATCTTGGCATAAATGCGACGTTAAATGTAACCTTGTATCTATTACACTGTTAAACACCTTAATGACACCAAAATAGACCTGAGGACACCTTAATGACACCAAAATAGACCTGAGGACACCTTAATGACACCAAAATAGACCTGAGGACACCTTAATGACACCAAAATAGACCTGAGGACACCTTAATGACACCAAAATAGACCTGAGGACACCTTAATGACACCAAAATAGACCTGAGGACACCTTAATGACACCAAAATAGACCTGAGGACACCTTAATGACACCAAAATAGACCTGGAGACACATTAATGACACTAAAATAGACCTGGGGACACCTTTATGACACCAAAATAGACCTGGGGACACCTTAATGACACCAAAATAGACCTGGGGACACCTTTATGACACCAAAATAGACCTGGGGACACCTTTATGACACCAAAATAGACCTGAGGACATGGTAAGGACACTAAAATAGACCTGAGGACATCTTAATGACACTAAAATAGTGCTGGGGACATTTTAAGGACACTAAAATGGACCTTGGGACACCTTGAGAACCCAAGAACATACCTGGGGACACCTTAGAGAGACCAAAACAGACCTGGGGACACCTTGAGCACCCAAACACAGACCTGTGGACACCTTGGGGACACCAAAATAGACCTGGAGACAATTTAATGACACCAAAGTAGACCTGGCAACACCTTAGAGACACCAAAATGGACGGGGACATCTTGAGCACCCACAAACAGATCTGGGGACACCTTAGAGAGACCAAAATAGACCTGAGCACACCTCAAGGACACCAAAATAGACCTGAGGACACCTCAGGGACACCAATATAGACCTGAGATCCGCCGCTGTGTATGTCACACTGACCTTTGTTACCCTGACGACGGTAATAACACGCCGCTGAGGTTGAATCTGATTCAGGATCAGTTTCTCCTCCTCTTGAACACATGTAACAGGCAGAAACTGACTCCAGATCAGTTCTTTTGGCTGGTTTATGATTTACTGTGTGACTCTGAAGATAAGATAATGTTTAACGCTGTGATAGATGGAGGGATGAAGTAAAGAGAAGTGGCTCTGCTTTCAGTGAAGAAGTTTATATTCAGATCTCACATTTATTCTGTTTGTTTAATATCCTGTGTTTCAAGGATCAATAAAATCGATCAAATCTGTTCAACTGTAAATCCACAGTGTTATAACACCTTTATTAAGCAATACACTTGGGAAAGCTCTGCTCTGTCAGGACACAATCACTGTCCAGATGGCAGCTGACCAATCAGGCATAGCGTTTCTGCTCTGTCACTATGGAGACACGGGACGTTGCTGATAGCGTTGTCATGGTGTCCAGCGTCACTCGGTCATCATCATCTCCGTATGACTTCTCTAATTAACTTAAAGTGAATCGGGGAGGATTTGCTGCGTGCGGCTCAACATGAGCTCCTCGTTACATACGGCGTGTTTTATTAAATAAACAGAACACTGCTTTCAATTAGAACTGTTTACAATGTGGAAGAAAACAATAAATATTTATTTATTTATAACATTATATAACTTTTTTTTCTTTTTTTATTTGATTTTACATTTTCTAAATAATGCTCAATAATGTCTTTAATTATTTATTTTTGTTGAAGTTTTTTTTTAAAACAATTACATAGTTATAACTATAAATTTAAATACACTTTATTAGTTATTTTATTTTATTTTATTGTTTTATAAATAACAATTTAGAGTAATGCTCAGTAATGGCATTTTTATATGAAATTTATATAAATCTGGAAAATTCAGATTTGAATAGAATAGAATAGAATAGAATAGAATAGAATAGAATAGAATAGAGATGTTGGGAACATCAGGGAGTATTCTGACCAAAAATTTGTCATCAGGGAGCAGTGATGATCAGTGATTGGTCATCAAGGAGCAGTGATGATCAGTGATTGGTCAGTAGAAAGAATTGTGATTAGTAATTGGTCATCAGGGAGCAGTGGTGATCAGTGAATGGTCAGTAGGAAAAAGATGTTCAGGGATTGTTTGTGAGGACAAAAGGTGGTCAGTGATTATATTAAACCTATTCAATAGATTTGCTAAATGTGTCTAAAATGTGTGATATGTAAATTCAGCCACAGAAAAATCCTGGAGTTGATGAGGATTGATGATGAGGATTGATGATGAGGATTGATGATGAAGATTGATGAGGATTGATGATGAGGATTGTTGATGAGGATTGATGAGGATTGATGATGAGGATTGATGAGGATTGGTGATGAGGATTGATGATGAGGATTGATGAAGATTGATGATGAGGATTGATGAGGATTGATGATGAGGATTGATGATGAGGATTGATGATGAGAAATGATGAGGATTGATGATGAGGATTGATGATGAGGTTTGATGAGGATTGATGATGAGGATTGATAAGGATTGATGATGAGGATTGATGATGAGGATTGATGAAGATTGATGATGAGGATTGATGAGGATTGATGATGAGGATTGATAAGGATTGATGATGAAGATTGATGATGAAGATTGATGATGAGGATTGATGAGGATTGATGATGAGGATTGATGATGAGAATTGATGAGGATTGATGATGAGGATTGATAAGGATTGATGATGAAGATTGATGAAGATTGATGATGAGGATTGATGAGGATTGATGATGAGGATTGATGATGAGGATTGATGATGAGGATTGATGAGGATTGATGATGAGGATTGATAAGGATTGATGATGAGGATTGATGATGAGGATTGATGAAGATTGATGATGAGGATTGATGAGGATTGATGATGAGGATTGATGATGAGGATTGATGAAGATTGATGATGAGGATTGATGAGGATTGATGATGAAGATTGATGATGAGGATTGATGATGAGAATTGATGAGGAT
>NC_080724.1:22495000-22505000 GCF_019097595.1 Hemibagrus wyckioides
CGATCCGTGTGATTGGAAGACCAAAAGCCATTTTCTCATGTTGTAAAAATGGCCGACGTTCTTCATCTGCTCCAAAGCCTGAATCAATGCCACCGTAATTGCTTGTGCACTGGAGCTCTTCTGCTGGGTAGAGATAGCGAGGGTGTGTGTGTGTGTGTGTATGTGTGTGTGTGTGTGTGTGTGTGCGTGTGTGTGCGTGTGGGTGGAATTTTATGATGTGCAACACCATCAGTGTGACTCTCAAATGCAGAAAGATGGCTGCCATAAGAGCCACCAGCTAAAGGGCTAGTTTAGAATTAAAAATAAAACTAAATTAAGTCTAATGAAGGAAAATTGATTCGTTTTCATCCTCTGAATAATAAATAAATAAATAAATATCCCTAAAAATATAAGAATAATAAATAAATACATATATAAATATTCTCTGAAATCCAAAAATAATAAATAAATAAATATCCTCTAAAAATCTAAGAATTATAAATACATATATAAATAAATATTTTCTGAAATCTAAGAATAATAAATAAATAAATAAGTTTTTTTCTGAATAATAAGTAAATAAAAATGCTTTAAAAAATCTGTCAATAATAAATAAATAAGAAAATAAATATCCTCAAAAAATAAATAATAATAATAATAATAATAATAATAATAATAATAATAATAATCAGGTAATATTCAATGGAATCTAAGAATAATAAATAAATAAATAAATAAATAAATAAATAAATAAATAAATAAATAGAAGAGTGTACAGTATAAAAGATTGTAACACTCTGTATTAATCTAGAAGGTTGTAAAGAACTTCTGTAATTATTAATTAATAACATTAACATTAAATATTAATACCCTTCATTCCTGTATCTTGCTCAATTCTCCCACATTTACACAATCCCATCATATCCTTATCAATAAATATATGGATACCACAACCAACCAATCAGATTAGTGTAAAATCTCACTTTTTAGAAATTAAAGTTGCAGTGAATTTTAATAGTTGCACATTTTGGATTTTATTCATCAACTTTTTGGGTCAAAATAAATAAATAAAAGTTGTGTGTAAATGAGCTACAGCTAAAGACGTTCCTGATTTTCTTCCTTCTGTCATGCGCACGTTTATGAAAGCTATAAATTGCTGAGAATGTTTACGCTGAATGTTTGTTTACATCTAGCCACGCCCACAAAGTTCCATAAAAGGCAATGAGAGCATGAACAAAATGATGGCTGACCACCCGTAACTCCTCCTCTTCCTTCCTTAGGGTGCCGGAGATGCTGTGGGATTTTACCCAACTAACGGCACTTTTTCTGTGTAAATGTTTCCGTATAATAAATAATCCGAGTTCAGATTTATAGGAAAAGATACGACCGCTAATCTGATTTAGAAACTCAGCCCATAACTCCGCCCATACCTCCACCCCTTACAGTTGTGTCTCCTCATACACACTGAGTTGTGAGAAAAGTATGAAAATGTCTCAGTTTACTTCGTTGCCATTTTGTGTCACTACTTCAAATTTTTTTCATGAAATTATTGACCAATAAAACTTTTTTCCCTCTTTAAGTTTTTCACTAAACGTGTGCAAGAGTGTTTTTTTCTCCTTTTTGTTCAGCTCACTAATTTAAAAAATAAATAAACCTCAGCTTGTGATTGTGGACGTTGAAGCAGAAGGAAATGATCAGGTTTTAAACAGGAAGTTGGGAAGTTTTCGTGTCGTTTTTATTCAGGTCACTGATTTTGCTCACAGGCTTCAGTTTCCAGAAAACCTTCCTAGTTCCTGGATTAATCTTAACCAGATAAGATAGCATTTAATAACAGGAAAAAAAGAATTTAGTCACTTGAAGAAATTATTGACCAATAGTACTGGGGTTAGGAGTTTGAAGGGGTGTTTTTTTTGTTCACTCCATTTTGTTCACTTTAATTAAAAATAAAAAATAAACCTCAGCTTGTGGAAGTCAGGACGTTGAAGCAGCCATGAGGAAAGGATCAGGTTTTGCTCACAGAGCTTCAGATGAGACAGGAGTCCACCCTCATGCAGGTGAAGTGTCACATGAGCTCAGTATAAATAAACCTGTTCCTGGAAGAACTCGGAGTTGCTCGAGAACCTGAACAGACCGAGCGAAGAACGAGCGAAACAAACAGATACTGGAAAAGGGCTGAAAATATCACTCAGGGTTTTTATTATTAAATACACAATCCCACACGAATGGATTCAGAGAAACAAGCAGCTTTACACTGGAGACTCCTTCCCTAAACATTACATAAACGTCTCCATATCAGGCAGAGAGGGTAGATAAACACCTGATCAGAGCTGGCTGAGGTAGCGATAACTTTCATGAGTCTGTCACTTGAGATTGTCATGATTTTTATTTATTTTTATTTTTTCACATTTTTTTTTTTTTTTTTTAACATAAATGTAATCACAAATTCACAGCTGAAATTCCAAAATTTGGAATCTTTTCAATTTGTATATTCTTCTGTGTGTAACGATGCTTGCAGAACCAGAGCACCAGAGGGAGCCATCACCCGAATATTGACATTTGCAAACTCACTTCCTGTCTTACTCGGGTATTTAAGCAGCACGCTGCCTATTGTTCACTGCGAAGTATTGTTCTCTCTAGTGGATTACGTACCAAGCCTTGTTTATTGTTCCTGATTGCCTGCTACGTGTATGATCTTTGCCTGTTACTGTTTTCTACGAGTCTCGGTTTTGCAGTTTTGGTTTCTGTTCGCTAGTTCTTGATTTTCCGGTTTTTGACCCTTTCGCTTAGCCATATCGATTCCGATTCTTGCCTGCCGTTTTGTGAATAAAGATCTGCATATGGATTCTACTACGCCTGCCTCGAGTGCGTCCTTACAGAATACTTCGCCTTCAGAGAATCCAGCGGATCCTCGTGCAACCTTAGTTCGCCAAGGACATATGATCCGGTTCTACCAGGACCAGGTGGAGGCGTTAAAAGCCACCAACGCACTGCTACGACAACGACAATCTCCCGCCGCAGCTCCAGTTCCGCCTCTGTGCAGTGAAATTCCACGCTTCGCACTGCCAGAAAAGTTTGATGGTGCCGCGGATCGATGCCGAGGTTTCCTGCGCCAGTGTGACAACTTTTTCTCTCAACAGCCGGAGGTATACTGCAGCGATAGCATCAGATGCGCATTCCTTTTATCTCTGCTGACGGGCAAGGCGCTGGATTGGGCTTCGGCTGTGTGGGATTCGGATCCTCAGGTCAAGACCTCAGCTGATTACTTCGCGAATCTGATCAGGGAAGTGTTTGAGTATCCGGCAGGAGGTAAAGACATTTCTGTCCTATTACTGGAATTACGCCAAGGAACGGACACAGCTGCTGATTTTGCTATTAAGTTCCGCACGCTCGCTGCTCAGTCAGGCTGGAATGAGGCGGCATTAATAGCGGTGTTTCGGGAAGGACTTACTAGAGAGCTGAAGGCGGAAATGGCGTGCAGAGACACTGATGTTACTCTCTCCCAGTACATATCCACTGCTATTCGCCTTGACAACCTGCGGCGCCAGCATCGTACTCACACCCCCACACCTCGTTCCTCACCACGTGGCACTATGGAATACCACAGCCAGAAGGAGGAAGTCACCGAGCCTATGCAACTGGGGAGGTCTCGTGTTTCTGAGGTTGAGCGCGAACGCCGTGTGCAGATGCAGCTGTGCTTCTACTGTGGACAACCAGGTCACAGAGTCTTCCAATGCCCAGAGAAGCCTGCCACATCCCAGAGAGAAGTCGTGAAGCTGGTTTCTAAGGTTTCTCTTCCTGCCTTCGTCCTTCACAATGACTCGTTTTTTCGTCACAGCGCTGGTTGACTCCGGATCAGCAGTGAACCTGATAGACAGCAACCTGGTCAGTGAGCTCGGCCTATCAACTATCCCATGCACTCCGCCGTTAAAAGTCACTGCCATAAATGATCAGCCCATTGGGGAGGGCCTTCTTACTCACCACACACCTCTCATGGAGGTTCAGATCGGATTATTTCACAGAGAAAGACTGAGATTTTTCGTTATTTCCTCACCATCAAACCCTGTCGTCCTAGGCCTTCCCTGGCTTCAACTTCATGACCCGGACATTTCATGGAAGGAGGGGGAATTAAAAAGGTGGTCTACCTTCTGCGAGAACTGTAGAGAACTGTTTTTGCAACCCGATAACCCGTCCATGCCTTTCCACATCTATCGAAAGCCCCGAATCATCGCTCCAAATCACACTCCCTAAAGAATACCAAGATTTCCAAGAGGTCTTCAGTAAAGAAAAGGCCGCCAGATTACCCACACATCAACCCTGGGACTGTGCCATTGACCTTCTTCCGAACACCATGCACCTAAGAATCGTATTTACCCCCTGTCACTTCCTGAAAAGCTTGCTATGGAGGAATATATTGAGGAAGCCCTTGCAGCTGGATACATCCGCCCGTCTACCTCACCAGCGGCAGCAGGGTTCTTCTTCGTAGAAAAGAAGGACGGCGGCCTTCGACCCTGCATTGACTTCCGAGGCCTGAACGCAATCACAGTCCCGTATCCTTACCCTCTTCCCCTGGTTCCCGCAGCCCTCGAACAGTTACAAGGAGCCAAAATCTTCACCAAGCTTGACCTGCGCAGAGCCTACAATCTCATCCGGATAAAGGAGGGCGATGAATGGAAGACAGCGTTTCACACAACACATGGACATTACGAGTATCTGGTCATGCCATATGGACTCACGAATGCCCCCGCCGTCTTCCAGTCACTTATCAATGAAGTGTTCAGGGATATGCTAAACAAATTCGTCATTGCTTACATAGATGACATCCTCATATATTCCGCCAGCCTAGATCAACACGTTTCTCATGTTCGTGCTGTCCTCCAACGCCTCACCAACCACAATCTCTATGTGAAACTGGAGAAATGTGAGTTTCACCGTTCCACAGTAACATTTCTAGGATATGTAATCTCGCATGAAGGAGTAGAAATGGATCAATCGAAAGTGTCCGCCATTACATCCTGGCCCGAACCTACCTCCATCAAGGGTTTGCAACGCTTCCTTGGATTTGCGAACTTTTACAGGAGATTCATCAGGAACTACAGTACCATTGCTAGCCCAATAACTTCACTGCTGAAAGACAAGCCCAAGAAATTAAAGTGGACTGATCATGCCAGAGCTGCTTTTCAGAAACTTAAGAAAAGTTTTTCTTCCGCTCCGATACTCCGTCATCCTAACCCTGAGCTGCCATTCGTAGTGGAGGTGGACGCTTCGAGCTGTGGGATAGGGGCTGTGCTTTCTCAACGTCAACCAGAGTCCGGAAAACTGCATCCTTGTGCCTTTTTCTCCCGAAAGCTCACACCGGCCAAAATGAACTATGACGTAGGGAACCGGGAACTACTATCGATAAAGGCTGCCCTGGAAGAATGGAGGCACTGGCTCGAAGGGGCCCGCCACCCGTTCCTGGTCCTTACCGATCACAGAAATCTGGCCTATCTTCGGGAAGCCAAGCGTCTCAACCCACGGCAAGCTAGGTGGGCGCTATTCTTTACACGATTCAAGTTTTCAGTCTCCTACCGCCCCGGGTCTAAGAATGGGAAAGCAGATGCCCTGTCGCGAATCCATGAAACCCTGGAGCCACCATCCAGCCCAGAGCCTATCCTTCCACCATCTGTCCAAGTAGCTCCTGTGCAGTGGGACCTGATGAGTGAAATTGAACGGGCTCAATCGACAGAGGCTCCTCCCCCAACATGTCCACCGACCAAAGTTTATGTACCCACAGGTTTCCGCCAACAAGTGTTACGATGGACCCATGAGAGCCTGAGTTCAGGACACCCCGGCACCCGTAGAACCATTCAGCTGGTACGACAAAGATTCTGGTGGCCATCGCTCAACCACGATGTCGAGGAGTTTATCCGTTCCTGCTCGGTCTGCGCACAGTCCCGAACGAGCCGTCAACTACCAGAAGGTATACTTCAACCACTGCCAGTTCCACGCCGACCCTGGTCTCACATCTCAGTAGACTTTCTCACAGACCTCCCTGTCTCTCAAGGTTTCACCACAGTCATGGTTGTAATCGACCACTTTTCCAAGTCCTGCAAGTTAATCCCCATGAAAGGTCTGCCTACTGCCATGGAATCAGCCACAGCCATTTTCCAAAACATCTTCCGTCACTATGGTTTACCCGAGGACATTGTTTCTGATCGCAGCCCACAGTTCACATCTCGTGTGTGGTCGGAGTTTTGCAAACAACTCTGGATCAATGTCAGCCTCAGCTCAGGGTATCACCCCCAGTCCAATGGCCAAGCGGAGCGGCTTAATCAAGAAATTGGGAGGTTCCTAAGAACATACTGCAGCCGTGAGCAACACCGTTGGAGTGAGTTTCTCCCCTGGGCTGAGTATGCCCAAAACTCGTTGCGCCACTCCTCGACCGGCTTAACTCCCTTCCAATGTGTATTGGGCTATCAACCTCCCCGCTTTCCTTGGTCCGGGGAACCCTCGGATGTGCCTACAGTTGAAGACTGGGCAAGACGTAGTCAGGAGGTCTGGGAAAGAGCCCATGTTCGTCTCCAGAGAGCGATCCGACGACAAGAGCTCCAAGCTAACCGGCGTCGGCGTCCCCACCCAGGTTACCAAGTGGGTCAGAAGGTGTGGCTTTCTACTAGGAATAACTAAAACTTCCTTGTCATAAGTTAAGCCCCAAGGTTGTTGGCCCGTTTAAAATTCTACACCAAGTTAATCCAGTTTCTTTCCACCTTGAGCTTCCAGCATCGTATCGTATCTCGCCTACCTTCCATGTGTCTTTACTCAAGCCCTTCCACGAGCCTCAAACCACCGGCCCCGCTATCACTGAACCTCCCCCACCATTGGACATTGATGGCTCCCTTGCCTACCAGGTGCGCACCATCCTGAATTCCCGTCGTCAAGGTGGCCGCCTTCAGTATCTGGTGGATTGGGAGGGTTACGGCCCAGAGGAGCGTTGTTGGGTTAATGCACAGGACATTCTTGATCCCTCGCTCACTGAGGAATTCCATCTGAGCTTCCCGAATCGACCTGCTCCTCGTCCACGGGGGCGCCCGCGTCGACGAACACCTGGAGGTGTTCCTAGAGGGGGGGGTTCTGTAATGATGCTTGCAGAACCAGAGCACCAGAGGGAGCCATCACCCGAATATCGCACCCTTGAGTGCGTCCTTACACTGTGACTATTTTATTTTATTTTATTTGCATTTCATTTATTTTAAATAAACATTTCTTTATTTAGATATTTATTACATTAAATAACATTAAATAAATCACCACCCTTTTTTTCTTTACTTTTGTAATGCAGCACTAGTACACATATCCCACTGGCAGTTTGTGATAGGAAAGCGATGAAGTGATATTTTTGTCCTATTGCAGCGTCTCTACCTGTACTGTACGGCTGCACTGCTGTCAGAGTTACAGGAAATTAATCAACACCTTCCGACCAATCAGAAGCCAGAAATCAAGAGCGGCTCTCTGACATTCCCAAGATTTAAATTCTCTCTGTTCAGACGTCATAAAAAAGGAAACTACACTTTAAACACGACAAACTAAACACAGGAAAACAAAACCTCCAAGTCATTTCTCTCTCTCTCTCTCTCTCTCTCTCTCTCTTTCCCTGGTATGCAAATATTAGCCAGATTCAAATCAGTGGCTTACAGGAGAATGTGACAACAGCAGTATATTTCCTGCTGTTCCCATGCGTGTGTGTGTGTGTGTGTGTGTGTGTGTATTTTATATAAATATATATATAACATCCCTTCTACCTTCAGCATATTAATGTTTACTGCAGGAAAGAAAAGCTAGCAGTAAACGATTATTACGTGTTATTGAGTCCGTTCCTTCTTTTAAAGCAGCAGTATGTTATTTTTTTAAAACCGCTTCATGACCAGTAACAATCATCACGTCACGTCACAGTGTTTCAGAACTGTTTTCTGGCCCTGAAATGAGCTTTCCATGCTGGAAACTACTACAACTTAGCTTCCTGATCCTGACTGAACAGAGTTAATGATTGAAGAAGGACACTTTATATAAAAATTCCCATTTTCTCAGTATTGTTTTTGTTTCTATATCCGGACAGTGTTAAAAGCTTCTCGCCGCATGTCGTACACAGGGTATGATTGTGTACGTGACATGAAATTTAAATTTGAATTCAAATACAGCTTTTAAAATGGAATTATTAGCGCCCTCTGATGGCGGCACCCTGAATAACCGGGTTTAGAACTTTAAAAAAAGATCGATTTTAGCAGCAGGAACATTTTAGCGTTTAGGTTTAGAACTAAAAATACATATATATTTGATTATTAGTCTAAATATTATATTATTTATATAAAATGAAAATTGAAAAATTACAATTTGTACAACTTACACCTCCGTTTTATTGTAGTTTTATTTAAATACTTTAAATAAAATTATTTTTAGAATGATTTTCCTTCGTTATTATATTCTATATTTCTTTTCTATTCAATTCTTTTACACTTTCCTTTTCTTTTCTTTTTACACTGTCCTGATGTTTTAATGCTTTAATATTATTATCACAAACTCTTATAAAGTTTAAAGTTGTTTATTTTTATCACACAATCACAGCCACCTCTGAAGTGATGCGTGAGTGACCGATGCAGTGTGGGAAATATTACACACTACAGCTTTAAGGTGGCTTGTGTCCAGTTAATAATGCAGTGTGGTGAAATAAATGAAAATTCCATTGGGAAAAATGAATCCTGAGAAGGAAGTGTGGTGTTAGTGACTGTAATTAAAGCCTGATGTACGGAGGGTAGAGGGCGTGTGCAGGAGGACAGAGACGCTGCTCGTCCCGTATGATGCTTTAACGGCGAAATGCGCATGCAGCAAAGTGAGCTAACGCTGGACATCACAGGGGACGGGACTCGACCTCGTTCTAGCTGAAAGCAGCATTCTGACTTCCTGTTTTTCTCTGAAAATCAGCTGTAGGATGTCCTAATGCAGCCGAGGATCAGTTGAATTTGATGAATAACAAATGAATGAAATAAACAAATAACTTTATATTGTAAAGGATTGGGTGATGGAAACGGTGAAGTGAATTAGATGTGAGAACAAAATAAGCTTTCCTTTCTTTAATGGAGAATCACTGAGGCAGGAAACATGTCTGTCTTCTGTGTAGCCTGTCAATCAAATTCTCTCTCTCTCTCTCTGTCTCTCTCTCTGTCTCTCTCTCTCTCTCTCTCTAACTCTCTTCCATAAATTTATCATTTCCTGTGTCAGAAATAAAGCTAGAAGTTAGTTAGCCTGTTTTCAAACGTCTTCATGAAAGAGAAGTTTACACTTTTGCGCTTCATGACATAAAAATATGAAAGCCTGGTGAAGGAACGTCTCTTTAGAGCCGCCTCTGTTTTAAGGATGTTCCAGCGCATAAAACCTACATGGCATTGTTTAATAAACGTAAACATTCTGCTCCTTGGATAGTAGCGGTAGTATAAAAGGAATAAAACACATCAAACTGAAACAAAATCTAATTTGTAGGAAATTAAAAAGGCCACACTGTTGTTTGTTTTTTTCCCTGCAGTGAACGAGTATCTGTTCATGGTCCAGGCTCGGGGAATGTGGATCCGTGAGAACATGAGGAACATCGGAGCTCAGGTTCTGGAGCAGGTGGTCAGGAGTGCTTACAGCGCCAACGGAACAGGTAGAGAACGTCGCTCGGGATCATCTGTACGGAAATACAAAGAAATAAAGAAGCCAGAAGTTGGGAGAGGAAAGTAGTGACAGACGGAGGGAACTCTCTTTACTCTGGGGAAACATCTTTTCTTTTTTGTAACCATGACAACGACAGCCAGGATCTCAGCGAGGTCTACAGTGATTACAGAATAATGATCCTTTCTAATCTTGTTTTGTGTCTGAACTGGAAAAGATGTCTACAGAAGGATCCTGACTTACCAACGTTTCCTTAAATCGTGCTCCAGCTTTAAGTTTAATGTTTTAATTATCTCCCAGTTTAATAAAGGATAAAATTATAAACCTGGGGGAAGTTTCT